>NC_083718.1:14980000-15130000 GCF_028564815.1 Eubalaena glacialis
ATGTCTCTCTCTACATGAGAGTCGCTGGTTGGTATAAGGCAAAATCTTTTCACTGTTTGGCATAATTAAAATATTCCAACAGTGGTTTCAGTAATTTAAAAATCACCGTATTGTTGTAATATTTTTCTAAGCTTCAGGAGCTCACCATTGTTTGGCCCAATCAAATCTGGGAACACTGGAGAAGTTATCACCCATCAAGGTAATTACTTTCAAGTTGAAATAATTACTCTATCAATGTTAATGGTCTTTCAACTTCAATAAAGCACTCACCTGCCGATAATCACGGCTAACCTCTTGCTCTAATGCAATTCCCTCTCTATTTAGTAGGTTATATTACAGCCGTTACAGTGGTCACTTGTCCTGAACAGCTGCTGAATTTCACTTTGATTGGCTGTGAACCATAAAAGAATTGGTCATCTGTGTATGATTTCCCCCTCACCCAGAAGCCCTTGCAGAGCTCAGGATGTGATCTCTTGGCTGCAACCGGGGACTCGGGGGCAGCCATCTTGCCTCAGGTAGTGGCTACTTTCCACTGGTGACAAGAGCCCAGTAGTTCAATTAACTTCTGCCCTTCACTGCCATTTACAGCTTGCTGTCTCTGCTAAATGGCACATATTCTGAATTTATGGCCTGGGCCTGTTAGAGTGTGGACTAGTTCCTTTTCTTTCATATATTTTTTAACAAGTCTCTGTGGGATTCTTGGGCATCTAACAAGGGTTTCCTTATAATTCAGTTAAAGGCCAAAAAATAACGACATGCCTGCGTCAAAGGGCAAACAGTCTTCCCACCCACTTCTCCCGTAAACTGATAGACTGCTCTTTGGTAAAGGTGAAGTGGGTGGATGCCAATTTTAGCAGCATCTGTGTGATTTGGGGTGTGTGTGTGTGTGTGTGACCAAAAGTGTGTGTGTGTGTGTATGTGTGTGTGAGACCAAAAGACTGCGTGTTTTGCTTACATGATCTCAGATCTAAGTGAACAGGCAGGGTCCTGTGAGTGTCATGGTGGGTAAACTGAGCTGCACGTAGAGTGGAAATGGCCTGAGGAGGACTCTTAGGGTGGTCCGCTTGAGATTATTTATGGTCGTGAGGGGAGACAGGTCAGAACTAAACCTCAGGGAGACAGAAAGCATATTCTCACTCGGGTTGATTTAGAAAGGAAATAGAGCCTAATCCAATATCTGAGAAACTACCTGGAAATGAACAGTATAGTATTAGAAAATGTCTAAATTTGCAAGCTCAGAATTTTGTTGCGAGGCCTGCTTAAAATAAACACAATCTACATTTTTCCAATCATGACCAAATTCATACAGTTGCTTTATCCAAACCCCAATTTTTTTCTACATTTGCTCATTTCTTTCAGCCTCTGTTATTCCAAACAAATAGTAGGATATCTGAAGTTTTACAGCCTATTTATATTGCTATTTACAGTCTTAAAGTACTTTGCATATGCATTAATTTATTTAGCCCTTACAACAGCCTTGTGAGATAAGTAACATTTTAGTTCAAACTTGACAATTAAGTAGGAAGGTGGATCCATTTGAAGTGTAAGAATGTGATCATTTGAGGAGAAGGGAACAACATGGGGCCTTCAAGCAGAAGGATTCAACATGTACTTTAGAATTAGATTCAACGGGACTTAGTGAAGGATTGGATATAGAAGTAAGGTAAGGGAGGACTCAAGGATGATCTGGCTTGAGCAGCTAGAAAGATGATGGAGCCATTTAGCTATGTAACAGGATGTACTGGAGAATGATGAGTAGAGCTTAGAAAAATAGGTGATAAGTAACTCCACTGACACTGTTAGACATACGTCTGCAGGACTTACACAAAGAATCAGCCTTACACCTTCAAGCCCATCTTCCTCTGAAGATCTGTAAAAGACAACTTATGTAAGAGAAGATCCTTCTTATATAAGAAGGTTCATGAAAAGCAAGTTCAAGAGGGGAATTCAGTAGAGAAATTTCTCCAGGTTATCTCCTTACCACTTGAGGGAGGATGGGGACACTCCATACTCCTCTCTCAAAGCACATGAAGGATATCCTAGAGAACAACGTGAAGAAATTGAGGGTGTCTGCAAGAAAGGTGAGATGGACATTCCACTCTTTTCAAGAGGCTTGCTATGGAGGTGACAAGACCTATAGGGTAATTCTGATGCAGCCACTAGGGTGAAGAAGGGTCTTCCGAGATTCTTATGTGATCTCAGGATTTGGGGATCATGGCCTAATGCACAAGCTGATACCTGCTGCTCATTCAATGAATTCTGAAGTTCTGAGGCTGGCTGCATCTTACCCAGTGGTAAGGCAAGTAGAGAAGATAGTGCTGGACTAGTTGTACTTTCCTCTTTTGATAGAACAAGTTTTCTGCAAGCCTAGTGGATGCCAAGAAAGCAAGGAGTTTTGTCAACATGATAGGACCTGATATTGGCTGACTGCTCGGGAAAGGGGAACACAGAAGTAGAAGGTTGTGGGTGGATCTTTGGGGCAGTAATGGATAGGGGTGCAAGAAATTTGCCAAAGGGTGTGTTGCCTGCATCAGGAACTGTGAAGCATGGAATCTCCCATGGGAGACCTCTATGTAACCCACAAAAAAGAATCCCATGAGACACCTACAAATAAGAAGGCAACAGTAGATGGATTAGAACAATATTAAAGAGTTAGACTCTGCTACGTTTCATTTAATTTTATCTTTTCTTCCATGACCCTGGGGAAATCAACAAGAGAAGAAGAGGGAACTGAAGAAAAGGAAGAAAAATGGACATGCCCTCTCTTCCTCACTGTAGATCCCTTAACACAAGTCAGGCTTTAGGCTGGATTTAGACTGGATTTTTTTTAACACCTGAAATGAGTCCCATTTACCAAAACTGGGCTGGTCCTTGTCACTGAAAGTGACTGGAAAACCATGGGACCTGCTCTAGAGATTACTGATGAGCAAGGAAGTGAGTGCTGATGAAGCTTGTTGGAATAAAGTGGTTGGAGAAAAATAAAGCCCTTTCAAGGAAGTAGTTATACAAAGTTCAAGAAGACTTACATGGTATTTCATCCCCAATAATACTGAGCAAAAAGCAGATCCCCAATATATATTTGTGCTTGGTAGAGCATTATTAGAAAAAAAGGATAAAGATAAGGTAAGGCTAATAAATGAAAAGTTGAGGTCAAATAAAATACAACATTACAATAAAAAATGGGATGTTCCAACAAGTATTCATTGTTTTGTGTGACATCTACTCACCCATATTTTGTATCTTTTATATAAAAGAATGAATGATGCAGGTACTCATATTCTAAACTGAAAATCCCAGCTTATAGAATTGATACAGAAAGTAGAGTTATTGTCTTTATTACTATTTTTTCTTGATTTTAGAACAACAGTTACCAAAGGAGTTGTTTTAGATAGCTAGATTTCCTAAAGCATTTCTTTTGATTTATCAGTGGATCTGGGGAAAAATGCCAAGAACCATCAAATTGTAAGAGCTACAACTAATTCAAGATCATATGTAAAGAGCAATAATATTTTACATTATACTAAGCCAAAATGAAAATGGGATTAAAAATAAATTCATCGATGTACTCACAGACTCTCCATGATATGGCAATTATAAAATATCTCATTTTTTCCTTTTACATATCTACCTAATGGTAAAGAGATCTGCGACAACCACATGGGGACATTTTGAATACCTCCTCCTTGACACTGGGCAAGAGAGTTTGGCAACTAGAATCTAGAAACTAGAGTTTGTAGTTCTGGATTTTATTTCCAGATTAGAAGCCAACTTTTAGTGACCCATATAATTTGCTTACTCCTCAGCACCGTATGTTTGATTCTACGTACAGAGTGAGGGACCATCTATCTTTCTGGGGACTGGGCAAGTGTCTGATCTGGGCTTGATGTTTTATAACCCTGTGGGGTAAGCAGGGATATACTGAGAGCACAGACTAACAGGCAAACCACCTCTGCCTTTCCATCCCAAGTTATTTTTGCCAGTGTGATGGCAGGTGCCAGGGAGAAAAAGCAAACAAATCCTAATGGTGGCAACGGTACCGCCAACCTTGCCAGGAGTGTTCCCTGTAAATACCACCATGGAACTCTCATGTGCCAAGCAAGGCTAAATGCAGTTTCTCTCCTGACACTGCACAATTCATCACAGAACTAATTGGGAAGGGAGTTTAAGGACTTCTACCTAAAGCTGGTTTTCAGTAGTGGAGGGGATTGGTCTGAAGAGACCCTAAGGAACTAGATATCTCTCTTCCCCTTAGAAGGATCTCCTTAGGTCCAAAAAGGAGATGAAACTTTGCATGAGGTTGGGAGAGAAGCTGGTGATACATTAAAAGCCACACTCTTTCCATTTCTTCTCTCCTGCTGCCTCTGTTGCTAATGCTGCTGCTGCTGCCAACACATATGCTCTCCACCCCCATGGAGGGCCCCCACTGCCAGTTCTCCATCCACTGCCACCATCAGGAGGACTCATGCATTCATTGCACCTGTTTTATGTGGTTCTCCCAGCCACATCCACCTGTCTGTAAAGAGCTCCAGGGGGACTTTGGGACAAGCTAGGGATGGCAGTACACTACAGGCAATTTATTGGTGGCTTCTCATGCAGGGATGGGATCCCAAGATAAACAAGAGACTAAAGGAGGGGCATTAGTGACACCTCTTGCAAGTCTGTGGATTGAATTGTAATCCTGGATTGTGGGAATGGATTCTGCATCTCGCTAACTGAAAAATGTAATTCCTTTGCTCTGGTGAATTTCAGCCAAAGTGGTCAACGAGATAAAAAGTTGGAAAAATTTCCTAGGGCAGGCACAGAAATGGAAAGAGACAGTGAAGATGTTTAGTTGGTATAGGAATTGGAGAAATAGTAAGTATAGCTAGGAAGGCACTCAGAGAGATTTAAAAGGGAATCATCAACACATGAGCAGTAGAAACTCGGAAGCAAAGAAACTTAAAAACCTGAAATGCCTAGTAGTAAAAATCTGTGCCTCAGACTTGACTACTCATCTTCCCCCAGAGTCTCTGCCCAATAGCCCAGCTGCATGGGAGACTTTGATAACACAGATAAGAGCAGTATTGAGTACTGATATGTTGAATAGAGTACTCAATGACTATTTGCCAAATTGGATTGAATTGCTGATAACCTGTTCTTGACCCTGAGGGCCCAGTATACTAGTATAGAGAAATCATGCTGTTCTGAACAGGAAGAGATGGACCTAAATCACAGGAGGAGGGATTTGGTTAGGATAAAAGGAGCAGTCTTCTCTGATGGTGAGGAATTGGAATTAAGAACCTCCCGAACCTCCTTCTTTAGGTATCTTTAAAAAACAGTTGAATACATTCTCTTGGGAATGTAGGAATGGATGAAACTCAAAGACAATAGTTTATTTTCCTGATTATTTCTTTCAAAGATGTCAGTCTATAAAGAGTCATAGTGGCCTACTCTTCTGGAAACTTGGCCTAGTGACCAGAACGACATAACACTGGCCTGATTGCTCTGTGGAATATGTCCTCGATTGCTAACAACAAGTTCAAATGGGACTTTTCCTGATCAACCTAATGAAATCTTCTCTTGGGATCCTCAGGGCCAAAGATCCAGATTTTGGGGGGCTACTTTGAACACACATACACATTAAAAAATGGAATGCAGAAATATTGTTTCTTGATTATTATGGCTCTTCTCTTTAGCAGTGCAAGGATTAATCTTTAGAAAAATGGAAGAATACAGCAATACTTGGCTGGCAAATGGAAACTATGTTGGGGAGGGCTATATACAAAGGGCCACGTAAAGCTTAAAGCTTGAGGCCATAGGCCTTCCTCTTTTTCAGGAACATTTTAGTGTGATAAAAATAGAACCAAGCAGATTAAATAAAGAACAGAGTTCATTGGATACTTTGAGTCTTGGGTTGTAAAATGAAACTGGCTATGAAGGGATGACTTAGAGGGTATATCACAAGGGAATTCTCATAGAACTTTTTGGTAGATTAAACGTTTAGACTGAAACCTCTGAAAGCCATATTTTGAAAGATCAGAGGTTTAATCATTGCAATATTGATGTCTTCAATAAAAATATATTTAAATTAAGTTGCCTCATTCAGAAAGATCTTGTCAAGGATTTTTCAATATTTTTCTTTCAGGGTGGAAGTTAAGAACATGAATTCCAAGGATATAGTGAGAAGTAATAGATTTCCCCATGGATCACATATCAACTAAAAAAGAACTTCTACACTTAAGAACACTGCTTCTAATGCTTATAATGAGGGCACTAGAAGTGTAATATGAAAGACCCTGACATATAAAGATAATTAAATGTCAAATAAAAAATAAAGTACCAATTCTGAATTCTAAATAAAATGAAGATTTCTTTCTGATATAAATCACAGCAATCTTTTTGGATCCACCTCCTAGGGTAATGAAAATAAAAACAAAAGTAAACAAATGGGACCTAATTAAACTTAAAAGCTTTTGCACAGCAAAGGAAACCATAAACAAAATGAAAAGACAACCCACAGAATGGGAGAAAATATTTGCAAATGAAGTGACCGACAAGGGATTAATCTCCAAAATATACACACAGCTCACACAGCTCTATATCAAAAAAAAAAAACAAAACAACAACCCAATCAAAAAATGGACAGAAGATCTAAATAGACATTTAGAAGACATACAGATGGCCAAAAAGCATATGAAAAGATGCTCAACATCACTAATTATTAGAGAAATGAAAATCAAAACTATAATGAGGTATCACCTCACACTGGTCAGAATGGCCATCATTAAAAATTCTACAACCAATAAATGCTGGAGAGGATGTGGAAAAAAGGGAACCCTCCTACACTGTAGGTGGGAATGTAAATTGGTACAGCCACTATGGAGAACAGTATGGAGGTTACTTAAAAAACTAAAACTAGAACTACCATATGATCCAGCAGTCCTACTCCTGGGCATTTATCCAGAGAAAACCATAATTTGAAAAGATACATGCACCCCAATATTCACTGCAGCCCTATTTACAATAGCCAAGACATGGAACCTAAATGTCCAGCGACAGATGAATTGATAAAGAAGACGTGATACATACATATAATGGAATACTACTCAGCCTTAAAAAATGAAGTAATGCCATTTGCAGCAACATGAATGGACCTAGAGATTATCATACTAAGTGAAGTAAGTCAGACAGAGAAAGACAAATATCATATGGTATCAGTAATATGTGGAATCTAAAAAAATGATACAAATGAACTTACTTACAAAACAGAAACAGACTCACAGACTTCAAAAACAAACTTACGGTTACCAAAGGGGAAAGGTGGGGGGCAGGGATAAATTAGGAGTTTGGGATTAACATATACACACTATTATATATAAAATAGATAATCAACAAGGACCTACTGTATAGCACAGGGAACTCTACTCAATATTCTGTAATGACCTATATGGGAAAAGAATCTGAAAAAGAGTGGATATACGTATATGTACAACTGAATCACTTTGCCGTACATGTGAAACTAACACAACATTGTAAATCAACTATACTCCAATATAAAATAAAAATTAAATTAAAAAAAATGAAGATTTCTTTAATTTACACACTGCTTATTTCTTAATTCTATGAGAAATTTGAACATAGGACGGTGAGAAAATATTGTACTTTATTCATTTACGAAGATTCTTCTGGAATTTCATGAAAATATGTTTGCCTCATCTTATTTAAACATTTTGATAGATGTTATACTCTATAAGATAACCTTCATGTAAAGTGGGCTGCCAAAACTGGAAGCATAGAAAATGGTCTGGTCTTTGACAATGGTGCTTTACGATGTCTATTCTTTCTTACTTATGAGGGGTTTCACACTTAGCAAGGTCTTGGCACGTTTTGAAAACCCTATGTATTTGACTCCCCAAACCACAGCGTTTCATCTCTGTGAAGCCCCATCAATCTGAGGGTTTCCTGCTGATCTCCCACAGCATTTCTTTCTTTTCTTCTCTTTTCTTTTTCTGTTAATATTTGCTATCTGCCAGTCATTTTTCTCAATGCTGGGGAGAGTCAGGGCAGCCAAGTAATATCTCTCAGACATAACTTGGTTAATTTTGTGTTTCATAGATCTTCACTAAGATTTTTTAAAAATATTTTTAAATAAAATAATGGAATAAATGGTCATTGGAAAAAGTCAAAACTAAAGAATCATATGAAGTAAAAAGTAAAAGTGCCTCCTCTCCCTACAGGTTGCTTTATGGATAAGTTGCAGAGTATTCCCTTGTCCCAATATGTCTCCTCTCTATATTTACAATATTCCAGAATGTTTTACACAAATTGAATCACATTTACACACTTTCCAGAGCATTTCTTGCCTGACACTTTTGGTGTATGATATTCTCACTTGTATTGTGGTTTGCAGTTGGTAGGTGGTAGGGTTTGGGATCTGAATCCCAGTGTGGTGGATATTATGGGCTGTAACCCACTACTACTCTTACCTTTTTATGTTCAGTTCTCATCTCTGCAGTATTATAACAGAGAAAACTCCCCAAGACAAGGATCATCCTATTTTTGTATCTCCCATAGAATGTCAGGCTATGCCAGGGGTAAAGAAAGCTCTCAGGAGATACAAGGTAAACTGAATTAAGTTGTGTTATGGGCCAGAGGAGGCCAACCCTGAAAAATCACCACTAAGTTATAGTGCATGTGATGTATATGTATAACTATATGTATCTAGACAGGTCTACCTAGAAATTTAATTTTCTTTTTCCTCAAAGAGCCAATAATATCACATCTACATATGTGACATGTCTAATTTTATCTGAGCCTCATCCCCATGAGGTGTAGAGGGACACATTTAATATTCCCATTTAATGGATTTGGAAATCATGCAAAGAGAGATTCACTTATTTGCTGGAGGTAACACAAATTAACCGTGGTATGAAAACTGGTCTCCAATATCTCTTATACTTGGCTCATGGCTACATTGCATTTTTTGCACTTAACCATTTTCATATATATGTTTAAGCCCCGTGAAGGAAAATGACAAGGCAGATAAGAAAATTAATGCCAACATATTAACCAGATAATCTAAGTATCTGTTATACTTTTTTTCTGAAGTTCTTACCATCACGGTGAAAGCGTGCACAACAGAGAAGTTCAACGTCGGGTCATCGGTTCTCTCTTGGTAGACCACACGGTACTGGGAGATAATGCCATTGGGAGATTCTGGCTTCGTCCAATTCAGTAGAACTGAATGAGCACCAGTGACTTGAGCCCAGGGCGCTGGCAAATCTTGAGGTGGGGCTTCTAGAGTCCGTGCTGATGACCACAGACTCTCCACAGTGCCCCTGGAGTTATGGGCTCTGACCCGATATTCATAGAGCGTGAAAGGTCTCAAAGTATCTGCATTGTCAATAAATTCAAGGGCTCCTTCTGACCAGACAAACAAAAGGGATTCCTCTTCAAGGCCAGCAGGACGTCTGGAAGGAAACCAGCAAAACAATCAGTGACATGGCACACTTCAAAAGAAGGTTTGTAGACAGAGTAAGAAATTGCTTTTTAGAAGAATTTTTTACAAACTCAATTTTTCAACAGTCCCATTAATGAAATGAACATGTTAAGTCTAATAACAGGAATTTTCTTTAGAGCTCTTTAAAGGGTAAAAGTCAAATTTATTTTCTATGGCTTCTCCAAAACCTAGTAAAATGCAGAGTATGCTCAAAAAATTCTTTCAACTACCTGAGAAGGGAATTGTTTAGTCCCATCTTTAGATTTTATTGATGTTAAAACAAAGGCCCATGAAGTAAGTCACACAGAGAAAGACAAGTAACTGAATCACTTTGCTGTATACTTGACACTGACACAATATTGTAAATCAACTATACTTCACTCCTCCCCATCCCCCCCCAAACCCCCCCCCCACCAAGTCCCATGCAAACTCTTTTGGCACTTAATATACAGAGCATTAAACATCTAAGCAAGAGAAATGGAATTGTCAGTTGCTGGAATGACCCCAGATAGCTAATATTTCATTTGGAACAGATATTTGCTCATCTGGGTGTAAAATCATGATGCAGACCTGAACAGAATTGGAAGTTCCTAAGGAATCCTGGTTGGTCTCTTTCTGTGTTCCCAACATCTGAGCCCAGTAGGTTTAATAGTTGTTCTTTTAATTGAAGTATATTTGATTTACAATATTGTATTAATTTCTAGTGTACAGCAAAGTGATTCAGTTATACATATAGATACATTCTTTTGTGTATTCATTTCCATTATGGTTTATCTGAGGGTATTGAATATAGTTCCCTGTGTCATACAGTAGGACCTTGTTGCTTATCTATTCTATATATAATAGTTTACATCTACTAACCCCAAAATCCCAGTCAAAAAATTTTTTTGAGTGAATGGCCAAAAGGCATATAATTCCATGGCTTTTCTGCATCTTTGCCTCGTCTCTATCAACTCTTCTTTTCTACGAGGGTAAGTATTCTAGGTTGGGGAAGAATGTACCCAAGGGATGACCCTTTCCTCTTTTAGCTTCATCTCTAGTTGAGAAGAGACTGATGAATAAATCAGTATTTTCCAGGCTGTTAGGAGTATTTAATTAACACACTCTTCAGGTGCTGGCATATTCACGTGCTGCCATATCAGATTAACCATCAAAACGGAAAGGGTTATTAAGACAAAGTAAATGACAGTACCTTTCATGAAAAGGCAGGCTATTTAAAATCTTTGGCTTTGGGAATTTGATGGTCCTCAAGTTGATAAGTCACTATGACCTAGGTATGAGCAATGACAGTCTACCTGCTGGAGGCTATGGAGGCTTCACAGATACTCCCAGTGACCTGCAATTACGGTTCATCAACCCACCACATTATTCCTCGCTACCATGCCTGGGCCAGACTCTGCACTCAGTGTAGGTTTGCAGGGTTTGGCCTTTGTACTTGCTGCAGATACCAGGTACCAGATGTGTCATTGGGAGGGATCCATTCTAATGAGGACCACAGGGCTCACAGCCAAGGATTTCTCTCAGTCAGTTTTTTGAAAGGTGTTTGCTGGGACATAATATAGCAGGCAAACATATGAACTTCTATGGGGAAATAAAACTTTCTATTTTGTCTGGCTTCAAACTTTCTATGACAAGTCAATGAACTTTATTAAACTCTCATGAATTCCCACATTGAGGTGTAGCCATTGTTGTCATAAAACTGACGTTCTATTAAAAAAAGAAAAAGAAAAAAAAAACAAAACAAGAAGAAAAAAAGAAAAAAAACATAAAAATAAAAATACACACACACACACACACACACAACTGACAATTCTTTAAAAAATTGCCTGAGAGTGTGAATTTTAAAAATCTATACTATGTAAGAGATTAAGTATTATGTTAGCCCCAAGTTTATCCACCAAAGCAGTTAAAGGATGCAGCTGGGTTAAGTATTTCTTATCACGACTGAATATTTAATTAATATTACAGTGAAGTAAACATTCCATTTGTGGTATTAACAAAAAAAAAACCAGAACATTTTTATGTCTAAATGAACTTTGAACAGAAGATGTTGAGTAGATGACAATTACTCCTAATTTATTTAAGATGTAGGCTTCAACTGTTTGTTTAACTGGAAGTGCTTCCTCCTGAACAGTCTGTGTTTAGGGAAATCACATTTTCAGTTCTCTCTGAAGAGTCAAATGATTAGTTCTTCTATACTTAAGCTCATTTGGGAGATACTTCAATAATGCACTTTTCCAACTAGAGTTAATTTAATGTTGCTTAACACTTAAGAAGAAAACAAAAATAATTATTAAACTAGGAACTATATATTTTAAAGGGCATTCATACTTTTGTTGTCTTCATGTGGTATAACATTTTAAAGAACTCCCTACTCTCTTGGGATGCCAGAAGTTCTCAGTGCTTATCTTCAAAAGTAATTAAAACAAAATCCTATAATTCAGTGTATTTCCCATAACAATTTAACATTATGAAACTGCCAACCTTACCTTATGAAGAATATTAAGAATACTCTTAATTTAAATAAATAGTCAGAAACACCTGTAGTCAGAGGAGATGGATTCTAAGCCTTGGCCTTGACACATCATTAAATGACCTTGGGCAAACTCACCTGTGTTCTCTAGTGTTCATTTCACTTTGTAAACTGGAGTCAATAATCTTATAGTGTATAATGTCTAGAATTTTGGTAAGAATTAAATCAAGTAATGTACATGAAAATCACTGGGTCAAATGTAATACACGATACAAAGGAAGTTATCATAGAAATGATGTCCAAAGCTGTAAGAGGGTGTGGACAAAAGGGAACCCTCCTACACTGTTGGTGGGAATGCAAACTGGTACAGCCACTAGGGAGAACAGTATGGAGGTTCCTTAAAAAACTAAAAATAGAGCTACCATAGGATCCAGCAATCCCACTCCTGGGCATATATCTGGAAAAGATGAAAACTCTAATTCGAAAAGATACATGCACCCCAATGTTCACTGCAGCCCTATTTACAATAGCTAAGATAGGGAAGCAACCTAAATGTCCATTGACAGATGAATGGTTAAAGAAGATGTGGTACATATATACAATGGAATATTACTCAGCCATAAAAAAGAATGAAATGATGCTATTTGCAGCAACATGGATGGACCTAGAGATTATCATACCAAGTGAAGTAAGTCAGAAAGAGAGACAAATACTCTGTGACATCACTTATATGTGGAATCTAAAATATGACACAAATGAACTTATTTACAAACAGAAACAGACTCACAGACACAGAAAACAAACTAATGGTTACCAAAGAGGAAAGGTTGGGGGAGGGATAAATTAGGAGTTTTGGATAAACAGATACACACTAATATATATATATACATATGTAACTGAATTCCTTTGCTGTACACTGGAAACTAACACAAAATCGTTAATCAACTATACTTCAATTAAAAAAAGAAACGATGTCCAAAGCCTGTATTTAGGAAGACAAATCCAGCAGTTGTGTAAAGGCTGCATTGAACAGGGAGTGACAGCAGTCACAGAATGAAGAGGTCATCTCAACGGTCCACATGAGAATAAATGTGGATCCTGAACTAGGTCGATGGTAGAGGAAATGGAAACATAGGTGATTTAAAAAATGCTTTGGGAAGGTTGAATCATCCAGCTTTCCTGAGTGGGTGGCTGTTCTGGTGTTGGGGAAAGAAAGTCAAATAGCTTCCAAAAATTTTAGGACTTAATTGCATTTAAAACTCTTCAGTGATTCGCCATAGAACTGGCCTGTGCTGACCATTCCAGATTCACCTTCTGAGATTTCTATTCCAATTTTACATTCTGGTCAAAATCCAATGCTTGCCTATGGTTCCCTTGTATACTATGGTATTTCATGCTTCCATGGCTTGAATACCTGTTAATCCTGTTCTGCAATGCCTCACTCCATCCTCTTTCATTTTCTCCTCCTTTCTATAGGCTAACTCCAAATCATCTTGTAGAACTCTACACCCAGTCACTTTCTCCAGAAAGTCTTTCCCTTGCTTCTCTCTCAAATAGGGTTACAATATCCTTCTATGTGCTTAGTCTTTTCTTTATGGACTCACTTGTCACAGTGTAGTGTAATAGACTTTTCTTTTTTATATCTCTCCTACTATACTACAAGTTCCCTGAAGGCAAAGACTCCATCTTATTTTTGAAGCAATGACTGGATGACTGACTAGTTGACAAGAACAATCCAAGATTTTGGTTCCAACAAGAACCAGAAAAATGTTCCCATTATTAAGTTATTGTCTCTCAGCTCTAAACCTACCCTTCTATATTTGGCTTTATGACAGTGGGGCTGGGACTCTGCCCTCTACATTCCTGCTTTACCAGCTAATTCTATATTGGGCCCTGCCAATAGGGGGCGCCAGAGGGTGATTAGAGAACTGAAAGGAAAAGGGAAGGGGCTCCTTCCTATTTGCTTCCTGTTTGCTTGCTGATTACATGAGCTTCTCTGCAGCAAGGATTCTTCACCTTGTAAGCAGTAGATCCTTCTCCCTTAGGAGCAGATGATTCAAGTATGACATTTTTCCAACACTTGGAAAGCCAGCTTCATTTCATGCCACCTCCTACAGACACCTGCACCAGCTGACACATGCCCCCTCCTTGGATGTCTGGGTCCCAGCATCACCGGTGCTCCCGTCTAAGTTTCTAAGTTTTAATAATTCAAGCCATTTCTCATTGTTGCCTCAGTCCTAAGGGTATTAGCTCTTTCCTGCAGTTGCCACCTCTATGATATCTTCGAGTTCTCTTTCATCCTTTCAGTTACCTAGTTAACAGATTTACAATCAGGTAGTAATTATTTATATTAAATTGTTTCTATTAAAATAACTGGTGTGGTTTCTCTTTCCTGAGCAGACCTTGATTGCTACAGAAAATGAGGATGATGTTCACAGAAAGAGGGAAATAGGAAAATCGTAAAGAGGGTAATGATAGATTTGCATCTGGACTCACTGAATTTATCATTTTGTCTTTATCACACCATATTACATATTGATTGTAAAAAGTAATTAGAAAATAAAGATGAGCAAAAACACAAGAATCATTCATAACCTATCTCTGAGATAAGCACTGTTAACTTTCTTTTGGTGTTTAACATTCCAGACATTTTTCGTGCACATATAAATGTAAAAAAGATTCCATGTATTTAAAGAAAAACAGAATCATACTAGGTGTACTGTCGTGCAATCTGCTTCTTTTATTATCATGAACCTCTTTCCTTGTCCTTAAATATACACATATAACTGCCAGATTTGTCTTCCCCAAGCATGGCTGTGGATGGTCCATCTTGGATAACTTTCTATTTTTTATTGTGCTTTATGTTTAACACAGTACTTTCACATACATGATTTTATTTAATTCCTATGAAATTCTAGAGGTTAATTATTTTCTATGTTTATCAGCCTAACTTACATAAAAGTGAAAGCTTAGGGAACATAGTGACTTGCCCAAGGTCACATAACTAGTAAGTGGCAGACGCAGGACCTGGAAGCCATATCTTCTGACTACAAATGCCATGCTTTGTCCACTCTGTCACATTGCTTCTCTATTTTACTCCAAATCTTCAATGGCTCTCATTGTTTCCAAATCAAAACCTTAAACGCCTCAGCCTAGTATTTAAAGTCTTCCAAAATCTACTGTCAAGCCGACCTTCTAAATTCCCCCTACAAATAACAAAGTCTCCAGCCAAGCCTGACCATGGAACCCTATGCCTTCAGTGTTGGGAATTTTGCTTACTCCAGTAATTTTATTCACCTGCGATGTGTTTGCCATCAGTCTTTGATTGCTAATATTTTATCTACCACAAAGGAAACAGAATACAAAGTCCTGAAATGGATGAGATGACACATGGGAATTTTGTATAGGTGGCATTTCAAATCAGTAAATTGTAAATAATGTTGACAAACTAGATAGTTTAAAAAAAAATAACGAATGCTTAATTGATACAAAAAGAGACATGACGTGAGAGTGTTTGGGAAGTACATTCACCAATCAAGAGAGCTTTTTGTTGCAACCTGTAGAGTCCTTGTCACATCAGCCAGAGAAGCTTAAGCCTGCACAGTTGGAAAAGCAAGGTTTCCTGGGAGGTTTCCTAGCTCTGTCTAACCACTCTTACAGATAGATGGGGTCTTCAAATTATTTTTGTACAACATTTTTACTCCTGCTTTTTAAAAACTTTGCAACTTAGCCATTATTTTAAAAAATTACTTTGTAAAGGTTTTAAATATTTATCCATTCATTGAACAAATTGATTCAGTGTTCACTATTCTTTCCTCCATCTCAGATCTTCCTTCTAAGGTTACTCTCTTTCATCCTGAAACACACTTGTTAGAAGTTCACTGGATGATATTCTATTCGAGGTAAATGCATGAGTCTATTGAAGGTAAATTTTCTCCATGTTATTTTATATATGTATAATTAAAGACTGAATTCCAATTATTAAAAGTTAATTTTTCTGAGAAAAAAAAAACACGGATGTCAGATTTCCTGTCTCATTCCTTAAAACAAAATCAGTCTATTAATGTAAGATCAGAAACCATAAAACTCCTGGAAGAAACATTAGGCAGTGAGCTCCTGGACATTGCTCTTGGCAATAGCTTTTTGGATCTATCACCAAAAGCAATGGCAACAAAAGCAAAAATAAACAAATGGGACAAAATTAAACTAAAAAGGAAGGAAACCATCAATAAAATAAAAAGTCAACCTACTGAATGGGAGAAGATATTTTCAAGTCATGTATCTGATAAGGAGTAAATATCCAAAATATATAAAGAACTCATACAGCTCAACAACAGAAAAACAAACAATCCAATTAAAAAATGGCAGAGGGTCTGAATAGACATTTTTTACAAAGAAGACATACAGATGGCCAACAGGCACATGAAAAGATGCTCGACATTACTAATCACCAGTGAAATGCAAGTCAAAACCACAATGATATATCATCTCACACCTGTCAGAATGGCTATTATCAAAAGGACAAGAAATAACAAATGTTGGTGAGGATGTGGAGAAAAGGGAAACCTTGTGCACTGGTGACAGAAACATAAATTGGTACAGACACAATGGAAAACAGTATGGAGGGTCCTCAAAAAATTAAAAATAGAACTTCAGCAATTCCACTTCTGGGTATTTATACAAAAAAAATGAAAACACTAATTTGAAAAGATATATGTATCCCTATGTTCATTGCAGCATTTTTTACAATAGCCAAGATACGGAAGTAACCTAAGTGTCCATCTATGGATGAATGGATAAAGAAGATGTGGTATATATATAAGGAGTACTACTCAGCAATAAAAGAGAATAAAAATTTGCCATTTATGACAACATGAATGGACCTTGAGGGTATTATGCTAAGTGAAATAAGTCAGAGAAAGACAAATGCCATAGGATTTCACTCACATGTGAAATCTAAAAAACAAAACAAATGAACAAAAGAAAACAAAACCAGACTCACAGATACAGGGAATAGATTGGTGGCTAAAAGAGGGGAGGGCTTTGAGGGATGGGCAGAATGGGAAAAGGGGTACAAATTTCTAGATATAAAAGAAATAAGTGTGTAATGTACAGCATGGTGACTAGGGCCAGTAATATTATGTTGCAAATTTGAAAGTTGCTAAGAAAGTAAAAAAAATAGTTGTCATCATAAGGAAAAAATTTTGTAACTGTATATGGTGACAGATGGTAACTAGACTTATTGTGGTGATCATTTTGAAGTGTACACAAATATTGAATCATTATGCTGTACACTTGAAGCTAATAATAATGTGTTAATTATACTTCAAGAAAACAAAAAACAAAATCCAATCTATATTTAGATATAAGGAGTAGAGCCAGAAAAGTGCTGGAAGAAATAATTGACGTGTTATTTTTAATATGATCACTAAAAGAATTTCCTTAATATATAAAAAGCATAGATAAATTAACAAGAAACAATCTAAAAGAAAATAGTCTGAAGATATATACTATACTATACACACACAAATAGAAAATATATATTAGAAATAAATAAATGAAAGGCCTGACTCATAATGACCAAAATTTTAATTAAAACAACAATAATATGCCATTTAAAATATTGAACTAGCAAAGATTTGAAAGATTGTTGAGTCCCAGTATTGATTAGAGTTTTCAGAATTAAAAATTCTTATATACCATTTTTAGAAGACAATTTAGCAATCTCCAAAAATTTAAAATGCACAAAATTGGATCCTGCACTTCTAGTACTAAGAATAATCTTCCATATGTTTATTGTACAGATTTTTTTGGAGAATTGCTTTTGTAATGAAAACTTGGAAATCACTGATTTTGCCACCAATAGGAGACTGGTTAAATAATACATGATACACATCCATATAATAAAATATTGTTGAGTCATTTAAAGAAATGAGGGGTGTGTGTGTGTGTGTGTGTGTGTGTGTGTGTGTCCAAATGGCCAAAGAAAATTTGAACAATATAATTCCTTATGTAAGCGAAACTATAAATAGAAAACATCAATGTTACAATATATTAAAATTAGTAGTAGTTATGTCTATCGATGGGAATTATATACATGGGTAAGTCATAAAAAAGGGATACATAACCTCTGTAATATTCTGTACTGTTAAAAACTTCTTTTAAAAAAATTATTTCTAATTTAAACAGTCATTAAATGTTTATTTTGTAAGGCCAAGTCTCAATGACATCAACTTCATCCATGGAAGTCTTCCATAAATATTCCAGACAGAAAGAATCCCTGTCTCCTGTAAATTTTTTGGTAAATATTTATATTTCTCACATTATATTGCTCATTGTTTTATTTGCTTAGTTTGACTTACATCTCCTACTATAGTAAAAGTCCTTGGTAATAGGGCTCAGATCTTACAGTGGATATGAACATTATCTGTCATCTATTATGCATCTATCTATCTGTATCTATTTATCTATCTATCTATCTATCTATCTATCTATCTATCTATCTATCTATCTATCTATCTATCTATCTCTCTTCACATCCATACTGTCTTTCCACATAGTACAAATTGATTGCATAAAAATTCCTTCACCTTTGAATAAATGCCCTTTTTTCTTAGTTTACTCAATCAGCTTAATTAGTCATTCTAAAAAAATATTATTTATGGTACCCTGCTTGGAATGTTCTTCCATATCATCCATCCATTCAAACTATCCCAGATTTTATCCTTCAAAACCTTACTCAGTTTTTCTGAATGCTTAGTTATTTGAATACTTGGAAGGTTCATCACTTATTTTTACTTTTACAGCATTTATAAGGTGTTTTAATATATTTTTGCCTTTTACTGAACATTGATCCAATCTTTTTCTTTATTTAGAGGCTGCTTTTGAAAATAAAACCCCATGCATTTTTGTCTCTCTTAAAATGGAAGCTCCTAGTGGGAGATCATTTTATTACATATTTTGTAAAGTCTTAAGAAAAAGTGTTTGGTGGATTTTGTAGATGGAAGTTGGATTTTGTGGGTGGATTTTGCCATTTACAAGATTACAGATATAAAATAAAGGGGAAATACTGAAGAATCTTTATTATATAAGCAAACTTGCTATGAGAAGAAAGCAAATGCCCAAGATGGCCTTATGTATACCCTATCAGTAAACAGGTTGCAAAACACTAACATAAAGGTTGTCCCTATTGTAGGAAATCTCTTTTGTAACTCACATTGGTCAACAAAGTAGCCTAAATAAAATATCATGTTAACAAACCAGAAGCAAAAATAAAATATAATGTTAACAGGTGAACTAACCAGAAGCAATCACATGAATAGTCTTGTCCTTACTAGCTTATTTTTTGTTTTGTTTTCTAAAGTCATAAACATCTTACCTGTTTATTAGGGCAGATCCTTTTTAATAGGATGATATCTAGAGGCAACATTTAAACAATAGATGGGAATTACTGAGGGGAAATGATTTGGGGGCTTGGAGAGAGCAGGGACGAACATCTTCAAGATGGGATTGGCAAGTTGGCTTCCCGCAATTTAATGAAAATATCTGCATAGGTCAAACCCCGTCTTTGATTTGAGCTCAATGGATTTCCTTTGGTGGTGATAGAAGAAAGAGGAGGCAAATGATGAAGCAGAAATTACATGCCCTAACCTCCCCAGAAATACCGTAGGCTTGTGTCTATAACTATACGCGGGGCTCTATGGAGTCCCAGAATGAAAAAGAACTCTGTGTCTACATTCTATTTCTGTCCTTACAAATTCCTAATTTTTTTTTTTTTTTGCAGCTATCTAAGCAAAATTTGATATTGTTGTTGTCTAAGCACATTTAAACTTCAGCTGAAATAACTGCCAAGTGATTCATGCCTATGTAGGTGAATATAACGATTGTATCTGGAGCCCCAGCGTGCCATTTTCATTTCACTTTAAATAAAAAACAAAATGTATCTATGTCAGTCAGTGCCCTTCTGCTGTACTCAGAGGTATCAAACAGGCTACAATTATGATTGTGAAATGATTGTGTCACATTGGAGGAAGGTTTATTGCTTTTGAGTCTGCTAGGCAGTAACACATTCTGTTTCATATTACTCTTTATATCATTGTTTGGCTGTGACTAGAATAATCAAATGCCATCAAATGCTGTCAAATTCAATTTACAGTATTTTTCACTGAAGCGGGCTTTCTGCATTATATTTCTTGTTTTCCCTCTCTATAGCTGCCATGGAATAGTCACTGTAATCATGAGCATTATTTACAAAACCAACAGAGTGAAGCCTCTTCCTGGTCTATAACAGATACTTTATTTCCCTTTATTCAGAATAGGAATTTGATGTGCTTTTCTCATACAATTAGCATTGAGTAGATGAAAGAAAACTATTCCAAGAAGATGGGCATTTTAAAGGCGGCATTAATGTGTTTAAAGTAAAATGTAAATTCACATTAGCCATTTTTACATGTTCATGTGTACTTGAATCAGAAATATTATTCTTCAAATTAATGTTTGCTGAGAAGAAAACATTTGGCTTGCTAATTTATGGCAATGTGATTTACAAAACCAGAAATGCAGTAATACTTTCTCCCTTCATAATTTTCCTTACATTCCCATAGCTGAAGATTGGTCTGAATGAAAGGGTTTCAATATCTGAAGTTATAAGAGGAGCCTAAACTAAGTTTCACGATGTATCCAGGGCGTAGGACTAAACAAGGGAAGGCATGAGGCTGCAGGAGAGACTAACAAAGGATGCTGAAGTGGGATGAGGACCTGAGAAAAAAAAGGGGTTGGGCTTTGTATGCCTGATTTAAATAGATGTCTTTTGGAATGGGGTTTTCAGCTGCAAATTTTTTGTCTGCCGGTGTCTGTCTTAGAAAGTGTCTTTTCCGTCTCAGTGCTATGATCTGAATGATTGTGTTTCCCCCAAATTCATATGTTGAAATCCTAACCTCCAAGGGGATCGTATTAGGAGGTGGGGCCTTTGGGAGGTGATTAGGTCATGAGGGTGGGGCCCTCATGAATGGGATTAGTGCCCTTATAAAAGAGACCCCCACATGGCCCCTGCTGCTTCTGCCATGTGAGGACACAGTGAGAAGATGGCCATCTGTGAGCCAGGAAGTGGGCCCTCACCATACAGTAAATCTGTCAGCACCTTGATCTTGGACTTCCCAGAATCCAGAACTGTGAGAAATTAATGTTTGTTGTTTATAAACCACACAATTTATGGTATTTTTGTTATAGCAGCCTGAATAGCAAACTCTCAGTTGAGAGGTTCTCTGGCCCCTTCCCTCTGTTTTTGTTTTACTTTCTCCTTTCCTGCTCTCTCTCTTCCTCCCTCTCCCTCCATCTCTCCCTGTCTCTTTCTCTCTTTCCTCTTTCTCCTCATTATACATTTGAAGAGAACATTAATTTAAAACTATGTCCATGCTGATCAAATGAAAACTGGATCAAGTAGCACAATACCCTTCAAACCAAAATGCCCATGGAACCACCATCTCTCTCTTTCTCTTTCTCTCTTTCTCCCCCTCTCATTCTCACTCTCACTCTCCTCCTCCTCACTTTTTCTCCTTCTCTTCCCCTCCCTTCTCTCTTTCCCTCTTTTCTTCCTTTTAGGTGGCTACACTTAATTAATTCTGCATATCATGGTGAAAAGAAGCTGCATTAACACCATCTAGCCAGGTGAGTGGAAACCTCAAAACAGAAGGGGAACTGCAGAGTGAAAAGTGCCATCTTTTAAGGATGAGAAAAAGCCTTTCCAATCTCCACATACTAGGTGGTGGGATATAATTAGAATTTTTGTCCTAGACCTGGTTCTTCCTCTGGAATGAGTATGTCTCTTGGTCAATGAACCTCCAGAGGACAGCTCTACCCTTCCATCAAAGGTAAGGCTTCTTGGGCTATGAGGTCTCATCTTTCAAAGAGGGCTCAAACAAAAATGTTACATGGTAGTTGTGGCTTTTTTCCTCGGATAATGTGTAGAAGTTTCCAATACCAATTTTAGTTTCTAGTAGGTGCTTCAAAACACATGAATTCCCATCAATTCCCTTATGGAAATAGAAAATGTATTTGATTCTACAGTCCTGGAATAGTACACATTCTTAAATAATCAACAATAATAGTAATAGTCAATGTTACCTGTGAATAAAGTAGTTGATGATGACTCCATTTGGTTTTTTAGGTGGCGTCCATTTAACCACTATGCAAGCTGATCCCAGTGCCTTAAGAACAGGAGAATTTAGATCCATGGGGGCTCCTTCAGCTGTTTTGACAAATATCCTACTGCTAACTCCACAACCTCCTTGAAAAAAAAGAAAACCAAGACCTTTAATAATTTGTCAAGCAGCGAAAAGAGTTACATGTACATATAGAAGGGTACGAATATCATGACAATCATTTTATCTGAAATTTTGTATACACACAAATTTTGTAAACATACTTTAGACTAGTATTTAAATCTCTTCAGGATTTGAATATTTAAATAAGGAATCATTTTTGGGAAATCCATTAATTAACCACATTTTTATACAGGCATAGACAATAAAGCTTATGCTTGTCTAAACTGAGGTTTCTCTAATTTACTGCAGTTATTCTAGCCAGAAAGTGAAAATGTGCTTCAATTTCGTAATTGTATGTGTGATCTGAACATCATGTATGCTCTTAATAGTATCTTATTTTTGCTAATATTTTAAAATAATGATTGTTCCCTCAACACACAAAAGTCAAACAATGAATTTGAAGGATATTGTTTCTTCACAGCATAGCTTTAGGGACACAGAGAGGCAGAAGTTGATTTTTGCATTTAAATCAAGAAAACCTTAATTTAAAGCTATTTCCATGTGGGTTAGCTATTTCCATGTGGATCAGGGAAAGCAATACTCTTCAAACAAAATGTCTCAGTCTGGTTTGTAGAGACTAGTGGGCAAACTGACTCAATTTCAGAGATGAAGCATAGCAAAATCGCAGACCCCCTAGTCCTAACCAACTCTACGGGAAATAGTACTCATTTGGAAACAGAAGTTCCTAAGGACACGAGTTTCATGTTGAGTATAAGATTGGTAAATTTCTTTAATCTAAGGTGAAGCAACTTGTTTTGAGTTATACTTTTTCCCTCTTAGCAGTTGGGTGTTATATATTATATAACACCTGGAGGTATACAGGAAGTGAGAAGGGCTCTTCCTTAAGACCACACAGATAGATGACGACTTCATTGACCACTAGCCTAAGCCATGAAACTCAAGGTGACAGGTTAGGTACACAAGACAGGTATCAGGGAAGCAGTGTAAAATATGTTGATTCATTTGAGTGTAACTCAACTTCTAAATAATGTCTCCCTTCCTACTCTCCCATCCCTAAATAAAACTGAAATAGAACCAAGGTGAGTACATTTCCTATGAGATTTTTGTAACGCCTATTTTGTTTTATATTACCAATGATTATTGTATGTGCTCTAGGTGTTTTTCTTTTAAAGGGCCTTATAAAACAAGACTTTGCAAAATCACCATTTTCCTATATTTAAATATTCATGATTTAATGTGCAGAAATGCATAATGCTTCACTCAATGCCAGGCTCTGATTTGTCTGGGTAAACAGTCCAGTACCAATAAGAAATGAAATGTTAGTCTTTGTATTTGAATTGAGAATCTATTCCTTTTTAAGGAATTTTTTTTTAAATAAAATACTTTTTTAATTAAAAAAACCCTGGACGAGTGTCTGAAAGACTTTCACCATTTTGACATGCTTGTATCCTTGTCTCATACTGTGTGGATGGAGCCAAATTTTCCAGAAGGATGGACTGATGATGACCAGCAGAGAAGATCAGAGGTGCTACACTTCCAGCGTTGAGTAAGACATTGTACTCCACAGGTATTTTGGGGGTGAGGATCCCTTTAAAGAGAGAGAGAATAAAAACATGTACATCTGTTTGGTCAACAAATGTTCCCTTTTTTTAAAAAAAAAAAATGTTCCTCTTTTAAGAAAAATGTATGTTTCAAATTTTAAACTTAAAGGTATACTATTGCTTAATATAGCGATTAATAACTGCATGAAACTTAAGTTGGAAAACATTAGAATGCCTATTCCAAAAGTAAGAAATGTTTATCACCCATTTTTGAAAACAAATGAAATATAATAATTCTATTCAAAGATATACTCTACAGGCAAATAAAAATGAAGGCATATTTCAAGGCAAATAAACACAAGGCAATTAGAAATGGTCATATATTTTTCCTAGGCTTATTTACTCTTAACGTACATAAAAAACCCCACCAGTTTTGCTTGTGACAATAATTTTTCTGTAGGCATTGTGTATGCATCTCATCTGACACGGATCCTTGACATAATAGCCCATAAAGTATCCAAATCATAGTCTACCTAGAGAATTCCCAGTGCATTAATTATTGAGTCAGGACAGTCCACTCTGTCAGTGAGACTTATGGACCTAAATGTATATGAAATTTGGGTTCAAAAACTGTCATTTTTCACAATGCCTCCTAAAGAAAGAAGGTCCTGTCAGTTTAGCCTCTTTACAATCTATTCATAGAATTAAGTGCCTGTAAGTTTTATTTGGCCATGAACAACATGCAGACTTTCTTAAGGAGAGATTATGAGCCTTGAATGAAGAATATATTGAAACTTTAGGCCCACTAAAGTTTCTCATTGATCTGACAGCTTCTAACATGTGGGCTTCGTTACTTACCTTTCTAATACTTAAGTAAGTTTCTTTGCTACAGAAACAAGAAAATCTACAGCACAGGACTAAAGAATGAGGTCTAAAGAATGAAATGTGGTTTTGCTTTTTGTAGCTACAGCTCCAATGTATGAGGGGCAGAAGAGCTAGTAAATACCAGAGATGCTCAGTATTGTGTAGGATAGATGAACACAAGGAGTCTCTGAAGGAAATACTGATCCTCATCAGAAGGACTCATCAATCATTTCCTTTGGAAAGGTGCTAGATGGTGCTGAATTTGGCAACCCAGGCTGAGAATTTTAATTTTAAATTTAGAGCATCCTAATTAAACTGTTGCTTTTGTCCTTACAGTTTAACTTACTGTTATTCTATCATCGATTCCTAAATTCTTCTCTCTGGCTTTATACCTTTCCTCGTGTTCCAGATTTGTATTTTGAACAGCCTCCTTCCCAGAGACCTCAATCTTAACAGGTCCAAAAAAGAATTACACTATTTTCCACTCCCAAACCTGTTATTCTTCTTTGGTTTCCTCTCTCCATTTCCCTACACTGGAGGCCTTGGAGTAAGACCCTTAGAGTAGACCCTGCCTTCTTCACTCTCAAGCTCAAGTGACAAGTATATTCTATCATTTGTTTCTTCAAGAAGTTTGGGTTTTATATATAATCAGTGAACAATGGATTGAAAACATGTGAGCCAGGAAGTAGGGTTACCAGTTGGAAAGTGGTTGCATGGTTGTAGCAATAACAAAACAAGAACAGCATTTCATTGCATTCCTGTCTTATGCCAGGCAACATACATTATCTCATTTCATATCACTAGAATGCCAACTTCATACAGCTGGCGACTTTGTTCTTCTCTTGAAGGTAGTTTCAGTGCTTAGATTTTAGTACAGAGCAGTAGCTCAAATGTTGATTGAATGAATGAATGAAACCACATGACAATATTGTAAGGTAAATATCACTACCATTTTTTAAAATGAGAAAACCAAGGGCCAGAGGAGAAACTTGTTGCAGATATCACACAGATTAATTGGGGTGGCCACACTTGAACTCAGGCCCATTTGATACCAAAGCTTATCTCTCTATATTTATGCTGTCTCTTGATAATAAAGACTTGGATTAGGACAATCGGGGGAAAAAGTGAAAGGATAATTTTGAGAGAACATGCATAGACAGGCAGAACAGGTCTTGGAGACTGATTAGATACAGGGAAAAAAGTGATGGAGGAATTAGAATTACCACTGATGGAAAAAAATTATAGGTAAATATTTAAAGTTCTGAAGAGCAGGTTTCCCAAACCAGGATACACACACCCTGGACATTTGTGGACTTTTGTCCAAGTATTTTCGGAGACAGGGACAAACATGTCCCTCTTTCCCCAAATCAATTTGACTTGTAAAATTTGTGAAATACACAACTCCCCTGCCCAAGCTAGGGAAAACCAGCAGAATCCCGCTATCCCTTGTTCACAAAAATTGGGTGTGGATTTTTCTCCCTAAAAAGCACAAGACTAGAAAATTTTATGTGTAGTGAGTGATGGGAACTTTCTCTACTCAGTTTTTTTAACTCTATCGTCACTTCAGAGTGAACTGTACACCAGCCGAAAAGGTTTATGCAGACATAACCAGTGTGTTGAACAAGTACAGATACTATTTGTGGTGCAGTCAAAACACAATTTAATTTTTGTCACTTACTATTGCTTTAAAATGAATTTATTATGTGTAATCTTCCTCAGACATGGGATGAAAAGTTGGCTGGGACCATGATGCTTCTGCCCAGTCTCAGGTAATAGACAATTCTATATTATTTTTTTTCAGATATCACAACAAAGATTAATATCTAGAAAATTTAAGTAAATTCATTTTCTCTTTAATGGTATAGTGAGTATATGTAATGAGTTCATTTAGAAGATATTCTTCAAGGCCTAATTCTCAACTGCAAGACAAAACTGGGAATGTTTTTACTGCTCCCAACAAGACTGCTATAATTATGAAGTTTGAGAGTTGTATGAAGGGGGTTGATTACAGGGAGCGTTGGAGACTCTGAATTTATTAATAGGTGAGGAAAACTTAAGTGCTGTATTAGAGGTAAAATAAAGAGCAATATAATCAGGTTTTTTTTTTTTTTTTTTTTTTTTCCCGCTAAAGATGTTCTTTGGGGAGAATTGCTGGAGGTAGTAAAAGAGATTGAAGAGTGAATCAATACCCTCTTGGTTTGCAATTTGACCTTTCACAGCAGGAAGATATGCTTATGGGAATATCCATCCAGAGTATCTTGGCATGTCACAGCATCCCACCTCAGATTTGGGGCATTTCTTCTGATCGTTACCCTGACATAGTCTATAAAGCAGTGGGAAAAAAAGGTTGCTGTTTGTACACACATATATATGATGAAATGAAGAGAGGAAGAACTGCCTGGGCATTGGGGTTGGCTTTCTTCAGATTGACTTAATATCCTGATATATAACAGCATATCATGCTTTAACTAAAGAGATTAATAGAAAATGTACCCCTGAATGATAAATTATACAATACATTATTTGGGGGATAGAGACAAACACATTGGAATTCAATGCCAAATTTGCATGAATTTTTAAGATAAAAAGCAAGACCTTAAAAAAATTGCAAGGTTATGGTGATTGCTTCAGGTTTTTTCCAAACCTCCTGGGATTGCATGTTCATTCTGTCTTTTCTGATCTTAGGGTAGAACTTGTAGAAAAGTTTGACAAACACACATTTGAAAAATATGCCATGAGTCTTGAACTAGATATACCACAGAATGGAGTCAGATCAAATCCCTCTTCTGCCTTCATTTGTCCCTGGTAAATTACCCACCCTCTATGGATGCCAGTCTCTTCACCTGTAAAATGATGACACTAATAGCCACGTCTTAAAGTGCTGAAAGGATTAAATTAAAAAATGTATGTAAAGCATTTTAGTTCATTACCGCAAATAGAAAGTACTGAATAAATGACAGACATCTCTACAAAACAAAAGGAAATGGAACGAAATGCAAAAAAAACCCCCAAAACCCACAGTTATGACACTGTTTTCATGTGCCTTCTAACACTTCTGAACCCATCTTTATATAAAGCTGCTATTCTAATTACAAAGCAATGTTATATTGAATCAAGTAAACATCTTTATAACTATTTTGTTACCTAGTTATATTTTTTATGTATACTTGGATGTGGTCAACTTGTCTTCCTGTAACGATATCCTAGTCTTCATTCTCAGCAGTAATTTAGAGTGGTCTTCCCTTTGATTTGTCTGAGGTTGCACCTCATTATATGTCTTTAGTCTGTACCTACTGGTCTGCTTCCAGTAACTTCTCTGCTTAAAAGGACAGGACTCCTAGGAGGTCAGGGAACAAAACTGTACTTCCACCACATTTCAAATATAGACATAATCTTGATTGTGGCTGGTCAAAGCATGAACCCAGAAAAGGCAATTTTCCACATCTTGGTTAATAAATGTCCTTTACATACACCTATAAGGTGTTGAAACAGAAAACGCTCCTTGAAGCTGTGAACATGTCAAGCACTGACACGTATTTATTTAGGAAGAGGGCCACCTCCACTGTCATAATTTACAGGACAGTGACATGAAAGCCTCCTGTGTTCCTGCAAACCCTAGACCATCTGCAATGAGTCTGAAATGACCTAGCCCCCTGGTATTCTGATGACTAAATGAAATGAAATGGGCATATTTGTTAAAGTCAGCTGGCAAGCCACACGACTTGGTTAGTTCCTGAGTTCATAAATTTATGTCAGAGCAAGAGGAGCAGTGGAAACTCACGTGAACCAATTTACCCTAAGTGCAAATGGCAGTTTTGTTATTTGGTGTCAAAGTTACCAGTTGCACGATGACAAGCTGCCATAACACATTTTCCTGTTCACTAAAGAACAAGGATTTCGTTGGTTAATATTCCTTGCGAGGCTCCTTTTCATAATTTACAACAACTAGATGCTGATAGGTTATTTAACATTTATGAAGTTAAGATGTAATCAGAAAAACCCTGATTATCTTTACAAATAAAAAAGTTAAATTATTCAACTTTTTTTTCCTCTGTGGCTTCATTTCACAGCAGGTGCATACTTTACAATGGGACAAGTCAATCAAATAAAGCTTTTTTAAAATCTTTTTTTAGGAGCTGGAACAAGAACAATTCTAAGAGGAAAACTATTAATCCGGTTTGATAGCCACATTTGCTTCAAACCACGGGCTGTGCTTCATATAATGCTTTTAACAAATTAGCCCAATGTCTCCTTTGTAGAGATAGGGGTATCTTGGTTATGTCCTTTGGGGGCCATGGAAGTGAAACCAGACCCTCTTGAACACACATCCATACCAATTGTATGGAAATTTTACGTAGTTTGTATAATAGTTATCATTTTATGCCTCTTCTACCCAACTAGATGGTAGGGTTCTTGACAAGAGGGACGATGTCTCATTCATTCTTCTTTTTAACTCTCAAAATGTCGCATCGTGCCTCGCTCCTGAGAGGGGCCCAGTAAACATTTTCACGTTTGTTAAAATGAATAGATGAATCAATCCACTCAAATGTAAATGAATTACATCCTATGAAATTTTAAGCTACAAACAAAATGATCCTACTGGGTTACCGGATGAACTGCCCTTGAACTACCTGAACTACTCATTTATGTTTGCTGTATCTATGGCAATTTTTTTTTTTTTTTTTTTTTTTTTAGTTTTGAACTGGATCATAGTATAATGCAGAAAAAAAATCATTTGCTTTATGTACTGTTTAGTGAAAAAATATAGTACAGTGGGTTTGCTCATAGAATTTGGAGTCAGATTCATTGTGGGTTGGCTCTGACACCTATGTGATGAATCACCTAGAGAATAAAGCTTTTAACGTCGAAATTGACTTTTCTCACTAGCAACACAGGGAGAACATTGGACATACTACACATTGTTAAGAACATTAAATAGATAAGTGTTAATCTCTTGGAAAATGCCTAGCACATATTAGAACTCAATAAGGTGAGATAAATTTATTAAACACCCAAAGCAAAGGCAACAAAAGCAAAAATAAACAGATGGGACTACATCAAACTAAAGAGCTTCTGCACAGCAAAGAATGAATAGAATCAATAGAATGAAAAGACCATGTATGGAATGGGAGAAAATATTTGCAAACTACATATCTGATGAAGGATTAAATATCCAAAGTATACAAGGAACCCCTACAACGCAAGAGCAAAAAAAAAAAAAAAAAAAAAAAAATCCAATTGAAAAATGGACAAAGGACCTAATACATTTTTCCAAGGAAGACATACAAATGACCAACAGGTACATGAAAAGGTGCTCACTATCAATAATCATCAGGTAAATGCAAATCAAAACCACAGTGAGATATCATTTCACACCTGTTAGGATCCCTATTATCAAAAAGACAAGAGATAAATGCTGATGAGAATGTGGAGAAAAAAGAACCCTTGTATATCACTGTTGGGAATGTAAACTGGTACAGGCACTATGGAAAACAGTATGGAGGTTCCTCAAAAAATTAAAAGTAGAACTACTAAATGATCCATCAATTCTACTTCTGGGTATGTATGCAAAGGAAATGAAATCATTATCTCAAAGAGATAGCTGCACGCCTATGTTCACTGCAGCATTATTCACAATAGCCAAGGATTAGAAACAACTAATGTCCTAAATGTCCATTAATGGATGACTGGATAAAGAAAATGTGATATATATTCAATGGACTATTGTTCAACCTTAAAAAAGATGGAAATCCTGCCATTTGCTACAACATGGATGAACCTAGAGGGCATTGTGCTAAGTGAAACAGACAGAGAAAGACAAATACCTAATGGTATCGCTTATATATGGAATCATTAAAAAAAAAGTTGAACCTATAGAAACAGTAAATGCTGGTTGCCAGGGGCTGAGAGAATGGGAGAAATAGGGAGAGGTTGCTAAAAGGGTGCAAACTTTCAGTTATAAGATGAATAAGGTCTGAGGATCTATTGTATAACACGGTGACTATAGTTGATAATACTGTATTGTGTAATTGAAATTTTCTAAGAGAATAGAACTTGTGTTCTCACCAAGAAAAAACAAAAAGAAGAGAAAAGAAAAAAGAGGAAATATATGAGATGATGAATGTGTTAATTAAATCAATGGTGGGAATCCCTTCACAATATATACGTGTATCAAATGATCACGTTATACACTTTAAATATATCACCATTTTATTTGTCAATTATACCACAGTAAAAGTGAAAAGATAAGTGAAGTAATATGCAAAATAAACTACAAATCACTGAAATGAGTTTTACATTTTCTTCTGAAACTCACCACTACTTGTCACTTGGCTATTACCCTTATAAGAAACCCGAAACAATTACCAATGTTGAATCATCCCAATTAATGCAACATGAATTCTTTAGAAAGCTTAATGCCAATTTTGACTTTAAATGGATAGTATCTGATGTAATACACTGCAGTTGATGAGTTCACTGAACACCAAGATGCTTAATGTCTACCCACAGGCCATATTGTGGCTAGCTACCCTTTAATCAAAACTTGATTAATAAAAATCATTTATATTCCTAAGCAATATTAATTTAAATGATTTCTCAGTAGAAGAACTGTTGCCAATTCTTTTCTTTAATGGACTAAGAGATAAATGTGACAGGAAAAGCACCATTATTTCAATATTATGCATTAAGCCTAAATAACTCACCATCTTTAGTGAGAAAAAGTGGGTGTTGAATCCAATGATATTGTTAATTAGAAGATGATTAAGGGCTAGGATAGATCAAAACAGAGTCATCACCTTGATAAATTAGAAAGTCCCATTATTACCTTCAGAGTTTAAATAATTTTGAATGTTTGGATTCTGAAATGGCATGGATGCCTATCTCCATTCTTAATCTGAGTAAACCATTTATGTCCCATGAAGTATTTTCTTCTTCATTTTTCTATACATTTTCAACCACTAAGGTAACATATATCCTTTTCTCTCTTTAATATGAATGTGTAAATTCTGACCCAAGGTTCAGAGCTTGTAAAAGGTGAGAAGAAATGTTTAGAAATAAACTAATCTGGTTTACGTTGTCTGTAGATTCAAATAAGAACAGCCAGCATATACCCAGTGCCCACTGAATGTGGGCTTCTATAGGAAATCAAGTGTTTGAATAATTTTAAACAGCAGAAAATCCAAAATTTATTTATATTTGCCTGAATGATAAATTTTAGAAGCTTACTCAACATTTTGTTTCTTTAATACTTTAGCAAACATTTTATAAGGACATGTTGTTTGTGTATCATCTGATTTGAAAGTACAAATGATGTATAGAAGAGCAGAAATCTTGGTTTTTTTTGAGTTCGGAGGGTTTTGATAATCTTACCGCTAACGTTTGTCAAGTAATAATGAGAGAAAGTAAACTAGGATTTACTTGGGAGGTAAAAGAATGTCTACAAAGGGCTTTAAATAGTCTTTGAATAATCTCTCTGTAGTTATTTGAGAAATGACTCTTTTCCTTTCCCACCTAATTAAAATCTTCCTGGACCTGGAATCTAGTTTTGCTAAGTCATGTCTATTCTTTCTGCACTTCTGGATGGGTCAGTAAAGGCTTCTGGTTACTAGTTCCCTCACGCCTCAGGAAATAAGTATTGCCAGGTAGATATTTTCCCTTCAGGGGCTTGTCATTTTCCACCATTAATTCTTCTGGTCTTGACATGCCCCACAAAAAATATTTTCTCCCCAAATCATTTGGTTTTCCCCAACACCTAGCTCTGCTTCTTGGCCCTCTAGGCTACTATTTCAAAAAACCTAGTTGCTCTATCATAAATCTAAAAGACTTTGGGCAATAAATGGAAAGTATGATTTGGATTTAAGAGTTAAGCCAAAGACAGGAAGGAATTGCTCTTATAAGGCAGCAGAAGAGCACAGACCTGAATTTGAATTCAGGCTGTGTGACCTTGAGTAAATTATATTACTTCTTCAAGATTCAAGTTTCTTATCTTAATATTTTGATAATGATACTACTTGTCTACCAGGGTTTGCATGAGAATTAACTGCAGTAAGGCAGGGAAAGTGCTTATCAAATTGTTTGGCACATACTAGGAATTTAAAAAATGGCAAATATACACAAGTAATGTTAATGAATATATGATATTTATCACAATTTCTCTTCCCCTGAATATTCTCATATATTCTCTGGCCTGAACCCCTTTTACTAATAGGATTTATAAACAATAAGGCAATTTATAGATAACATTGATAATTAACAATGTGTAAACTGAAAGCCCACATAATTGCATGGGTCATTTTCTGTTGCCAGGCAACCACAGAGATATTTTTCTCCCAGCAACTTACCTGTGTAAGGTCACTCTGTCCTTACTGACCACAAAACAAAATACGTGTGAAAAAAATCAGTTAACCACTATTTTGGCTTTGGACATTCAAGGGAAACTGGTTTGATCTGCATTTTCAGAGATTTATTGTAATTGACCACTTTTGACCACCCATGATGTGGGTGATCCATGGTTACTAAACTTGGAGCTCAACGTCATCTGCCAAACTTAACTCTAGCCCAGGACATTCTTATTCAGTAAACTTGGGGTTGAGAATCTGTCTTTGCACAAGCTTTCCAGCTGATCCTAATATTCGCTCAGGTTTGGGAACTACAGGTATGGACAGTTTTGTCCATTTTTCAGCTCTGCCTATGATGTAATCACTTTGTAATGGCAGGAGGGTATGATGAATACCTAGAAAGTTCTTGATTGTCAGCAAATAAACAACCTCCAGTTATAACAAGTTTGTTTTCTTCCTGTTTAAAATATATATTTGTGACTATTCAGGAACAGAAAATGTTTTTATTATCCAAATCAAAACACAGCATGAGGTACTTTCCAATAAAATCAACTGTAGATTATACACAAGTCAAAATCATCCTCCTGTTTACTAAGTTCAAAATCCTTCTAGGCACCAGGAAAAAAGTTTAATTTAAGACTTTAATCTTTCCATATATTACAGGGTTTCTTTAATGGATTTTGTGCATCTGAAACTAGAAGATTGACAGGCCTGGATTTATTAACCACTGGTTACATGGTCAGAGCTAGTGTGTAAAGCATTTCTACAATGTCCCTTAGGCTGGACTGGAATGAACAATTTCTACAAAATTGAGGTAGACAAGAGTTAAGGTGACATTAAAAAAGCAAAACTTGTGCCTTATTTCACAGTGATCCTTTTCTAAATATAAACATTATACTTCAAACATGAAAATATGATATTGAACTCAAATAAAAAAATGACAAAATTCTGGGAAATTTGAAAGAAATCTTAAAAATTTACAAACCCAATCTTGCAGTATGCAGTTTTACCATTTTGAAAGTGGAGGCCTTGGGACCTAGCAGATTTTGGGACAAATACATATTTATTTATTTAACATCTTCATTGGAGTATAATTGCTTTACAATGGTGTGTTACTTTGTGCTTTATAACAAAGTGAATCAGCTATACATATGCATATATCCCCATATCTCCTCCTTCTTGCGTCTCCCTCCCACCCTCCCTATCCCACCCCTCTAAGTGGACACAAAGAAACAAGCTGATCTCCCCGTGCTATGTGGCTGCTTCCCACTAGCTATCTATTTTACATTTGGTAGTGTGTATATGTCCATGCCACTCTCTCACTTCATCCCAGCTTACCCTTCCCCATCTCCGTGTCCTCAAGTCCATTCTCTACATCTATGTCTTTATTCCTGTCCTACCCCTAGGTTCTTCAGAACCTTTTTTTTTTTTTTTAGATTCCATATATATGTGTTAGCATACGGTATTTGTTTTTCTCTTTCTGACTTACTTAACTCTGTATGACAGTCTCTTGGTCCATCCACCTCACTACAAATAACTTTCATTTCTTTTTATGGCTAATATTCTATTGTATATATGTGCCACATCTTCTTTATCCATTCTTCTGTCGATGGACACTTAGGTTGCTTCCATGTCCTGGCTATTGTAAATAGAGCTGCAATGAACATTGTGGTACATGACACCTTTGAATTATGGTTTTCTCAGGGTATATGCCCAGTAGTGGGATTGCTGGGTCGTATGGTAGTTCTATTTTTAGTTTTTAAGGAACTTCCATACTGTTCTCCATAGCGGCTGTATCAATTTACATTCCCACCAACAGTGCAAGAGGGTTCCCTTTTCTCCACACCCTCTCCAGCATTTATTGTTTGTAGATTTTTTGATGATGGCCATTCTGACTGCTGTGAGGTGATACCTCACTGTAGTTCTGATTTGCATTTCTCTAATGATTAGTGATGTTGAGCATCCTTTCATGTGTTTGTTGACAATCTGTGTATCTTCTTTGGAGAAATGTCTATTTAGGTCTTCTGCCCATTTTTGGATTGGGTTGTTTGGTTTTTTTAGATGTTGAGCTGCATGAGCTGCTTGTAAATTTTGGAGACTAATCCTTTGTCAGTTGCTTCATTTGCAAATATTTTCTCTAATTTTGAGGGTTGTCTTTTCGTTTTGTTTATGGTTTCCTTTGCTGTGCAAAAGCTTTTAAGTTTCATTAGGTCCCATTTGTTTATTTTTGTTTTTATTTCCATTTCTCTAGGAGGTGGGTCAAAAAGGATCTTGCTGTGATTTATGTCATAGAGTGTTCTGCCTATGTTTTCCTCTAAGAGTTTGATAGTGTCTGGCCTTACATTTAGGCCTTTAATCCATTTTGAGTTTATTTTTGTGTATGTTGTTAGGGAGTGTTCTAATTTCATTCTTTTACATGTAGCTGTCCAGTTTTCCCAGTACCACTTATTGAAGAGGCTGTCTTTTCTCCATTGTATGTTCTTTCCTCCTTTGTCATAAATTAGGTGCCCATATGTGCATGGGTTTATCTCTGGGCATTCTGTCTTGTACCATTGATCTATATATCTGTTTTTGTGCCAGTACCATACTGTCTTGATTACTGTAGCTTTGTAGTATAGTCTGAAGTTAGGGAGCCTGATTCTTCCAGCTCCATTTTTCTTTCTCAGGATTGCTTTGGCTATTCATGGTCTTTTGTGTTCCCATATAAATTGTGAAATTTTTTGCTCTTGTTCTGTGAAAAATGCCATTGGTAGTTTGATAGGGGTTGCATTGAATCTGTAGATTGCTTTGGGTAGTATAGTCATTTTCACAATGTTGATTCTTCCAATCCAAGAACATGGTATATCTCTCCATCTGTTTCTATCATCTTTAATTTCTTTCATCAGTGTCTTATAGCTTTCTACATACAGGTCTTTTGTCTCCTTAGGTAGGTTTATTCCTAGGTATTTTATTCTTTCTGTTGCAGTGGTAAATGGGAGTGTTTCCTTAATTTCTCTTTCAGATTTTTCATCATTAGTGTATAGGAATGCAAGAGATTTCTGTGCATTAATTTTGTATCCTGCTACTTTACCAAATTCATTAATTAGCTCTAGTAGTTTTCTGGTAGCATCTTTAGGATTCTCTAATGTATAGTATCATGTCATCTGCAAACAGTGACAGCTTTATTTCTTCTTTTCCAATTTGGATTCCTTTTATTTCTTTTTCTTCTCTGATTGCTGTGGCTAAAACTTCCAAAACTATGTTGAATAATATTGGTGAGAGTGGACAACCTTGTCTTGTTCTTGATCTTAGAGGAAATGGTTTCATTTTTTGCAAATACATGTTTAAAATGAATAATTAAAGATAAAAATAATTATCCAAAAATTATCACTACCTATAGAATATTATACAGACCAGATAATGTATACCAACTATATAAATTATCTCATTTAATATTTACAACAACCCTACATGTAGGTACTATCATTGTCTCCATTTTACAGATGGAGATAACTGAAACTCAAAGAAACTGACTTATTTAAAGTCAGCTAATAGCGGGCACAAATATATGATATCGCTTATATGTGGAATATAAAAATATGATACAAACGAACTTATTTACAAAACAGAAATAGAGTCACAGATGTAGAAAACAAACTTATGGTTACAGATGTAGAAAACAAACTTATATAGAAAACAAACTTATGGGGAAAGGGTGGGGGAGGGATAAATTGGGAGACTGGGATTGACATACACACTACTATATATAAAATAGATAACTAATAAGAACCTACTGCATAGCACAGGGAACTCTACTCAATACTCTGTATGACCTACATGGGAAAAGAATCTAAAAAAGAGTGGATATATGTATATGTATAACTGATTCACTTTGCTGTACACCTAAAACTAACACAACATTGTTATAGTTGATAACACTGTATCAACTATACTCCAATAAAAAATGTTTAAAAATAGAAAGATGTTTTCAAATCCTTACTGAGTGTGAAGTCTTCAGGTTAGTAATGATAATTTAGGTGTGTAATAATATGAAAATGACATGTAATTTGATAAACCAGGGGTCCCCAAACCCCAGGCTGCAGACGGTACCGGTCTGTGGCCTGTTACGAACCGGGCCGCACAGCAGGAGGTGAGCAGCGGGAGAGTGAGCGAAGCTTCATCTGCCGCACCCCATCGCTCCCCATCGCTCGTGTTACTGCATGAACCATCCCCCACCCCATCCGTGGAAAAATTGTCTTCCACGAAACCGGTCCCTGGTGCCAAAAAGGTTGGGGACCCCCGTGATAAACCATGGAACTTCCTGGTCACTTGGCTAGAAAATCATCAACTTTGCGTATCACCCTGGATTTTCTTTATTGCTCTTTGAGAACTTGGATGGTAAAAGACCCTGCACTGAATCTGAGAAGTCTCCAGCCAATAGTCTGAATCTGGTCTCAGGCTGGCTCTGTGATGCCTCATTTTACTTTGTGGAGCAAAAATACCACGGTACTATAAGAATGCCAAGGAGAAATATTCTAAAAGGCTGCAAGTTGGCCGTGTTCTTCCATGAAGGTAGAAATCAATTCCATAAAAGGATATGTAAGTTTGTATATTTTTCACAGCAGGAGATTTGTATTTATTCCTCTGTTAAAATTAAGAGCAGAGTTCAAGAATAGCTATGCTTCTAAAACTGAGATCCGGATTTTAGCACTTTATGACACATACCGGCGCTATTGATTATTCTTTTGTGTTTTGTTTAATTTAATATGTTGTATGTTCATTTTAATACAAAGGTGGATGAAATCATTTATACTTGATATCTTAGAGCAACTTAAGTTTTTCTTTGCTTAGAAAGCTCTTCAGAGATTTTCTCCTGCAAATTTGTCCCCCAAAAGATCCTTTTTTCTTTGATCTGAGATTATGACATCAGAAGGATGTTGGTTCATGAGAATTTAAGTTTTATATATTGGGTTGGCCAAAAAGTTCGTTCAGGTTTTTCCATACCATCTTACAGAAAAACCCAAACAAACTTTTTGGCCAACCCAATATTATGCCTTTATGTTATCTTTATGCCTAAATTACATGTTTTGACTAAGTTATGTGTTCAATTCAATGCAAAATATGTCTGTTAATTATTTTATGGAATGGATCTGTTGATAGCCCAAATGACTGTTAACCAATTATTTTCAGTACCATGTTGAAATGTGGCTAAACTTAATCTGATGGGGACAATAGGGGTTTGTGTTAATTTCATGTTTCAAGTTCATGTTAAGACTAGATATTAAAAATAAACTCACATATCTTTTAAGTTCATTTAACACCTTAATCAGTTTTAAATTTTACTGAAACAAAACTTCCAAATATCCCTCATGTTAAAAGACAGAGCAAGCAGATTTCACTCTAATCCTTAATCCACAGTGTTAATGCAATCAGAGTTTTACCTGAGGATGATGATTATATTCCAAATATAATATTGCACTAAACCACAAAAGCAACCTACTAGTGACTCAATGGTTTGATGGAGGCTACACAGCTTAGAGAGGTAAAATTCAGCTACTATATAACTGGTCACAACTCAAGAGACATGGGTGGAATGGTCTATTTTCTTTCTGAATTCTCCATTCACTACTATAATATAATGCCAATGATTCAGTCTAGGGAATCCTGTAGAAATGGATGCTCAAGGTAGTTCAGACCTATGTGACTTACCTTGCATATGTATGAATAAGAAAAGAGATTTTTAGGCTCTGGTACTTGAAAGAAAGTGTTGCTTTGATAGAAAAGTATATATCTAGGTATCTATATATCTTTATCTACACACCTACAGAATATGTCCTTCTGATTTACTAAATTTACTAAATTCGCATTTCCAGTCCTATCTCCAATTAATTTCCTCTGAAATGTTTTATGTACACATGTGCATACGCGCACACGTGCACACACACACAGAGGTTTTATTTCTTACCTGGTGGGGTCCAAGCTACATATATGGAATCAGGCCCAATTACTGTGATGTTATATGGAGGCCGGATTTCTTCTGGTGTTAATATAGGTGTCTGTATAATGTACTCATTACTGGGACTGCTGCCACCTCCAGTAGTGGCTTCCAGCTTATAAATGTACCTATATTTAAAAAAGAAAGAATTGTGATAAGGCAATGCACAAGATAATTGGACAGTGATTGCTGGCTTTTCTATCTGTTGCTTGGTTCTAAATTTGTGACAAATTGCAAATTCTTTGTTCCCCATCCAGAGACTTTACCATAGACCTTATAGTTTTTCTAGCACAGGGAACATTCTCTCCAGGACATCACTATTTCGGACCCTTTCCCATTTTATTTTATTTTATTTTTTATTTTTTTAAAATATAGGCATTTTTAAATGTAAATTTATTATTATTTTAATTAATTAATTAAGTTTTGGCTGCATTGGGTGTTTTTTGCTGTGCGTGGGCTTTTCTCTAGTTGTGGCGAGCGGGGGCTACTCTTCTACTCTTCGTTGCGGTGCGCGGGCTTCTCACTGCAGTGGCTTCTCTTGTTGCAGAGCATGGGCTCTAGGCACATGGGGTTCAGTAGTTGTGGCATGCAGGCTCAGTAGTTGCAGCTCGAGGGCTCTAGAGCACAGGCTCAGTAGTTGTGGCGCACGGGCTTAGTTGCTCTGTGGCATGTGGGATCTTCCCGGACCAGGGTTCAAACCCGTGTCCCCTGCATTGGCAGGTGGATTCTTAACCACTGCGCCACCAGGGAAGTCCCCCCATTTTATTTTTAACCGTCGAGTAATTCATTGCTTTTCTTAAAGATTTCAGGAAAGTCTTGGAGTGTGCTGGTGGATTGCGGAGGATTCAAATGAATCTTCTCCAGTTTTAAATGGGTTAGAGTTCAAGGAAATATGTTTAGAGAAAGATGTTTCTAAATTGATCTGCTACTCTCTACAATAAAACTAAATTGATCTCTACTCTCTGTAAGAAAACATCTGTTGATCTAAGATATATTTGATCTCTGCTGAGAAATGAATGGGACTGAATTGCAAATATGTGGAACTTTTCCCCCTCAAACCACTCCTGTCTACATATAGTATAGCAAGTAGAGAAAACATTATCCCAGAAGTAAAGGTTGTTGATGCAAAACAAACCTCTTTAAATCTCTTTTCTTGCTAGTTTAGGGATGCATGATTTTGAAGATCATTTGATAATTCTTAAAATTTAATACTTTGTGTATTTCATATACTAAAAAATTCTCATGTCAAATAAAAGACTAACTGTTTACATTTTTAAGGAATTTCATGTCCTCTGAAGACTAGTGTAATGAGCTAGTGTTTGGGTCTTCAACATCTGAAATGGATTAAGAGATTTCATCAGCTATGGAATGGCTAATATATGAGGAGATTAATTAACCAATTAATTTTATATTGTTTCAGTTGGAGATGGCCTCTTTCTCAACCCTGAGAAATCTATAATTCTCACTGTATGATTGGTAAAGTTTTCTTTTAGTTTACCTGCTGTTGGGCTCCAGGTTTTTATCAGTGAAATTCTGCTCCTCACTGCCACCCAGGAAAACCAACCTTCCATTACGACTCAATTGATATTGAGAAATGAGGCCATTGGGCTTTTCTGGTGGACTCCAATATAATTCCACTGTTGTAGAATTGATGATAATGTGTCGAGGTGTCACCCAAACTCCTGGCAAAAATAACACAATGAAGTTTTATTGCTAGGATAAAGTAAGCACCGTATCAAAAGTCATACCATCACTCCACATGCTATGATATTTTACCTGTTGATAAAAAAATCTCATGGTGAGCAACAAAAATACATTTTATTTGTTTTGGAGGTAAAGTATATAATTGGGTATAAATATATAAATTTTTTTTAATGCTTTAATTATTATTATGTTTGAATTGCCTTTAGAAAATGAATGCCAACTAGTGGTGGAAACTTTCTCTGTCTTGGCTGTTACTCTGAGTGTAATCAAGACCTAAGAAAATATCCAGGAATTTTCAAATTTGATGTCTATTTACTTGGAATCATAGTCTAATATTTGCCTGAATTATCAAATTCGATGAACCAGCATACTTTGCCTGTGCCTCTCTGACATTACATGCTGTGCTTCTTTTTTCCTTTCTCTCTGGTTACTTCTTCCAGCCTCATTTACTGGCTTCTCTTCCCTTCCTGGACCTCAAAATGATGTAGTGCCTCGGAGAACTAGGCTCTCTCCTCTACCCTTCCCTCCCTTCTTCTCCTTTCCTCTCCTCTTGTTTGGCAACACTGTCTTTGTAGTTGATCTCCATTTAGTCTCAGTTTTAAACATTATCTCTATGTTGAACACTGCCCGATGCATATCGCTATACTAAAACTCTCTCCTGAGCTTCAGGCACATGAGTTCCACTCTCTACTTGCCTACCTCCATTTAGATGACTAATAACATATCAAAAACCTAAAACATCTAAAAGAGAACTCTTGGTTTTCTGGTCTACAATCTATTTGTCTCCAAATCTTATCCAACTATTCATTTTCTTGTGCAAAACACAAAAAAATTATCCCTGAGGCTCTTACTTTTCTCACCCCTAAATATAATCTATCATCGAGTCCTGCAGATTCTACCCTGAATGTGCATAGCCCTTATATTTTTACCTCTCCTGATCCAAACTGCATTTCTCCCTCTCATGGACTCCTGTGATAGCCTCTAAACTAGTGTCTGTGTTTTAAATCTTGTCGTTCTCTATATCACTGTAATCCTTATAAAAGCATATAAAGTATATATGTAACCTAGTATAATATTCATAAAATATACAGCCCTTTTGAAATTATTCATATAGTATAATTCCAATTCCTTATGATAACCTGTATGGCCCTACATTTTTCTGGCTCTGGACTACCTGACACCATTCTCTCCATCATTCATGAAGCTCCAGCCACACCAGACTCCTTTCCAGTCTCAGAATGTTTCAAGTTCTTTCTCACCTCTGAGCTTTTGCACTTCCATTCCCTCTGACTGGAACACTTTTGTTCATGACACCATGACAATTGTGCATTTTATTCTCAGATTTCAGTGACCCATGTAAATATCACCTTATCAGGGAGGTCTTATTGACCACTATTCCCTAACTATAACTTTAACCCTATCTAAAGTGATCCCAACCTTGTTCCTCTCTATCATATGCCCTTTTCTATTTTCCTCTCAATGCTCATAACATCATAATCATCCTCTTTCTTTGATATCATCATTATTTTTTGTTTCTATGACTGTGTGGTCTATTTCTTTCTCCTGCTTTTAATACAAATTTAGCTCCATGAGGGCAGGGGTCTACTCTGTATTAGTAGTCCATGTATCTTTATGGATAGCACAATGCCTCATAAATATTGAGTAATTTTGTTGTAAATATATGTCCCGCAAATTACTATGTTAAGTATTCTATGGAATACAATTGCGACTAAGATACGGCTCATTCTTACAAGGAGTTTATACCCTCTGTATAAAAGATAAAATGTGTACACAAACAACTGTAATTCAAGGTCAAATATTTAAGTAGTCTTATCAATGTAAAAATGTATTGATGGAGAACCTAGTGATGAGAAAGATTTTCATGTTGTCATCTGGTCATGCTCTGAATAGACACTGTAACTCTCTTCTTCAGCTTTTAAAAACTCATTTCAATATTAGGTTCTCAATAATCAATAGTTTTTGGTTGATTGTACCTCCTGTGTAAGTTACTCAGGAAAGGGTAAGATTTCAACACTTTTATAAGAAAAGGACATTCAAATGCTATTTACTTAGCAACATTCTGAAAGAATCAAGATCGATTTAAAAATGGCTCAAACTTACTGATTTTCTAAAGAACAGCTTACTCCTGAGAAGAGAGTAGTTCATTTTGTTCTGAAAGCTCACCCTATGTTAGGTACTTGAACAAATCCACAAATCATAATATACATTTATGTTTGGGTCTCTCTGCCAACAGCTGCTGGATGACTCACCCAGCTAATTAGAGTTCTGATTTAAACGTGATATTAGTTTGTTGATTTAAAAGATAAAGTATAAGGCTGTAGTTCATAATCCGCTTCCTGCAGTCCTGTCTTCCTTACCTTGAAGGATGTATTAAAAATCACCAAGGTGCTAGAAAGGCTACTGCTTAGTTTCTGCTTTGAATCAGTCAATGCAGCCTGTGGAAATGCAGGAGTTAATGAGATAAAATGAAGGCACATTTTGGGGTTGCTTTGTGTTTTAAATAAAAGTTGAGTTTTATATTTAGATAAGCTGGTGAAAGCTCTGTTCATGTTGGCAATAACCCTGTGTCCGTTGGTTTGATTTATAAGATGAAATTGGAATGTGTAAAAAACTAATAAGCGCTGTGTTTTCACTTGCATAATGTTATGGAGACTCTCTTATCTTGGCAGCTGCAAGAAATCTTTGATAGGATAAGACCCGCGTTTGGTGAGAGGTCTTAGTAAGTCCCAGGTGAAGAATCTACCTCCCTCGCTGAGCCTGGGTCTCAGTGACATCAGAAAACCTATACTACATAATTGAAGGGCAGAACTGAGGCTGTTCAAGGGAAGGAAATGGATGGTCATGAGGGAAATCATCTAGAAGTGGGGTGGGGAGCAGGTAAACTAGCTGAGAGGTGTAAGAGGGAAAGGTCAGAAGAACACCTTGGTTGGTCTCTTGACATAATAGCTACTAAATAAGGAACATGTCTACTGGATTTGTTTTAACTTTGTCTTGAGTGTCATGCAGTATTACCCATTTCTTATGTCCCTACAAATTCCAAGTCAAAAATCCCAACATTTTTTGTGGATTGGCTTTCCCTTGGAAGTTAATCAAAGAAACCAGTTTTGTATTGGCTGATGTCAGAAGTGCATTGACTTCTGGACCATTTATTATTTGTTCATTTGTTGACTCAACATTCTACTCAATTTAGTCATTTTCTATGTTGGGCACTGTGAATGTGGAGATAAAGATATATAGTCTTTATCCTCCAAGGAACCTATAGTATCATGATGAATAAAAATGGGTAAATAACAATTTATAGTCCAGTTTGATAAGTGCTTTAAGAAAAGGAAGCTTAGTGTGCTATTAGAGCACTTAGCCATGGTACCTAAAACAGGCTGGGAGTGAAATGGGGATGGATGGTAAGGGGATGGGGTCAGAGGAGATTTTCACAATGGGAGACATCTGAGCCAAATTTTGAAAAAATGGGAGTTAGCTGAGTGAGGATGTAGGGAAGGGTATCTAGGCTGAGGGAAACGCACACAAAGTCCTAGAGATAGGGAAAGCATGGTAGAAGTTCAAGTATATTGGCATGACTGGTACATTAAATTGCATGTGGGAAAGACCAAAAGACTCGCCAGACTGGCAGAAGTTAAAACTTTAGGGGTCTAATTTGATTTACTAAGAAGATGTGGATTTCTTTCCTCCTGGAAAGAAATGGGATTTTTATGGAGGTAATTAATGTGAGATACGCCTATTTTGGCAAAACTGGAAAAAGAATTGGGATGGTGATTTGAGAAAGAGGAGAAATGGCTAGAGGCAGGGAGACTAGTTAGGAGGCTCTGGAGAAGTTGTAGGTGTCTGAACTAAGGCAATGACAGAAGGGATGGAAAGGAAGAACAAAATTTTAAAAATCCTTAAGATTTAAAATTAATAAAACTTTATGAAGAATTGCCTACTATAACCTAAGGAAAAGAGAAGCATTAAGAATGTCGGTTTGGGGGCTTAGATGATTAGATGGTGGTATTTGAGAGAGGGAAAAGGGAAGAAAAGAAAGTTAGTGGGGAGAGCGATTTTAAACATTGAAATACTGAGGTTGAAATATTTGTAAAACACTTAAATATAAACATCTTGTAGACTGATAGATAGACAGGCCTTAAATTTGTGAGTGTAGGCTTTGTGAAAGCTCTAGAATTTGGGAGCTCTCCACCTTCATTAGGAATTCCAGCTAGTACTGGAGAATTCCAAGGGAGAGCATCAACAGATAAAAGAAGGGCAGAGGAAGAGGAATCTGGAATGAAACTGAAAAAGACTGGTCTTCTTTTCCTTTTGCTTTTTCATATTATCAATGCTAGAGGAAAGCATGCCTGCAATTTTGCATGCTTGAACTCTAAAAATGAATGAGAGCTTGCCGGTATGGCAGCAATCCTGAAAAGAGAGCAATAATCCAGTTCAAGCTCTTCCCACTATTTGACTATGGGAATGCCATTTTTCTAGTAGGTTAAAATCAGAGAGAATTAGGTCCAACTTACCAGTGGGGTCATAATGTGCTTTTTTTTTTTTTTTTTTTTTCTTTTTTAGATTGAAAATGAAAGAAATGAGGATCTCTCAGGGTAGCTAGGAACAAATGCTTCTTTTAATTCTCTCCATATCCACTTAGACACCCAAATGTTAGACCTTCAAACTATGGCTGATTCACTCAATTAGACCTTTTAAAATTAGTTATATTTGGGTTATTAATTTAAAATGATATAATATGTTTGTTTCCACTTTAGCAAAACAACACAACTTAATGTTACTGCTGATTTGTTCCCTCACAACCTCCAAGTTAAGCACTCAGACTACATTTATTTCTCATACAAGTTATTCACAATTGGCACTTACACAGCCGGAAAGTGGATTCTAAATCCATGTTTGTTCTGCAGAGGAAAGCTCATTTAGTTTATTGTTCCTTTGCACAGTTATTTGTGTTAAAGTAAAGGTGCATAAAGTTAAAAACAGAAATCAAGTAAAACATTTCTCATCTTATACTCCCCAGCACTGTTGAAAGCTATAATGTTTAAGTCATGAAATCTGAGCTCTTTCAAGAAATCTTTTTTTTGGACAAAGTGAGAATAGAGATGCATATTTTCTAAGAATTTAACTATATGGATTGGATGAGTAAACTGGAGAGACCCTGCTCTTTCATCTGGCTGAGTTTCAGCCAAAACTGGTTGATAGATCCTTTAGAAATGATCCATTATCATCAAAGTATCCATTTGACAGTTTACCTTTCCAAAAAATCCACTGCTGGTTTCTTCCTTTCAAAGGAACACTAAGCTTTTTGACATGAAACATTCTTTATATAGAAAACATCATTAGTGAATTCCTGGTGAGGAGCCATATGCCCCATATGTGGAATTTTCCATTTTATTCCCCATTTACTGGTAGGAAGTTCAGGTCTAATATTCTGAGGTACAACAACCCCTTCATTAGAAGAGTAATGGATAAGTAGTTCAGGACTGTCTGATGATCATTAACATTATATTTCTGTTCAGAAACTTAGTTATGCCTCTGTTTCCCCACATGAAAAACAGGCAGATAGTAGAGATTAACAAAATAATTAGTTGATCACTAGCCCAAGCTTCTGCACACATTTTTCTCCTGCAAGTAAATGATACTACCCATCCCAGTTCCTAACGCACAGACCGTTGTTATTATTTGGGTGTGTATGCTGCCAGAATCTTTCCTATGCATTTATTTATTTATCTATAGAAATGAATATCATTTTCTATGTGTTGTTTTACACATAAAGACACCATACATGAATGTAGTTCTATAACTTCTATTTTATATGTATGGATCATCTCATTCCTTTAAACTGATGCATGGAATTCCATAATGTGAATATACCTGAATTTAGTTAGCAATTCCCCCACTCAAAGACATTTCAACTGCTTCCAGTATTTTGCCATTAAACAAACGACAGAAAAGGCTTCAATAAACATCCTGGCGGATGCCTCCTTGTGCAGTTGTGGAAGTGTTATTTTCTGGCATAGATAATGAAATTGAAACTGCTGTGTCATGGGGAAACATTTTATGTTTAATAGACATCACCAATTTGATCTCCAAGGTGATGGTCCCACTTTGCATTCCCTCAAGCTGTGTATTTCTCCTCCTACCATTCATTTGTCAAAATCCTTGTTCCTTGTGGTCCATCTCAGAAGGTATCTGCTCCCTAAAATCTTTCTTGATGCCCGTGATGGGTTATAATTTCTCCCTTCATAGATTAACCTGAGCATTCTGTTCATTTATTCTTTCTTAACATCACCTTTAAGATTCTCTCTCTTCATACAGATTTGGGTGCTTGTCCTATCACTTCTATTTGACTGTAAGTTCGTGAGGGCAGTGAATATTTTAATCAGCTTCAATAGGGAGCATGGTGCTTGTTATATTTTAGCTGCCCTGGGAATATTTAATTCTTGATTTTTGGAGGAATTTCATATCCAAGTAGATAATAGTGTTTTTCCATGTAAAACCACATCTAAAAGGTTTAAGGAATTGAAGGCAAACTGCCTCGGGAAGCTTATAGTTTAACTAAACTTGAAAAATAGGAACCTACAATATTATTTAATTTTGTACTTATAGACTTTATTCCTTCTTCCTTGTTTGTTATGAAAGAGTTTATAGAGTTCACATCAAAATACCATATGAAAACTTCTTCTCCCCAGTCATGGGTATTTTTTAATTACCTTGAGGGGCTGCCTGCAGAGTCTGACCTAGAAAAGGCTCACTTGAAGTGCATCCAGCAGATGTACAAGCTCTAAGTGTGAAGCTGTAGTTGGTGTATGGCTGGAGACCTAGAAAGAGCAAAAAGAAATCAAGTACCTCTTGAGAGGATTATTTATTATCAGGTAAGCATGAGCAGTCACATGCAGAGCTGTAGATATGATATCCAAAAATTTTAAGAGCAGAAAACACTCTCTAAGGGAGAGAGGAACTTCATAAGCAGCTCAGTATTAATAGAAATTTCATTTCTCACTGGTAAAATAATAAATTCTCAGCCTTCGAAGAGATCTGAAAATTCATGTCATCCATCCATCCATCTTACCCTTGATTCCCCTGTACAAGGTGTCATTGAAGAGGCTCCCCTGGCTAGGGGATCAAAGTAGTCCATCTACCAAACAGCCCACTCTATCTTTAGAGAGCTCTAGAGTTCTCTATTTGGTTTGAAAGTCCCTCCTTACATTGTGGTGAACTCTTTCTATCACTTCCACCCCCTAGGGACTTATACAACAAATCTAATTTCTTTTCCACATGACAGTTCTTCAAATATTTGTAGACAGTTATCAAATCCCCCCTGACTTTTCTCTTCTCTAGGCTAACCACCCCAGTTTCTTCAACTGCTTCTTATATGAACAGGGGCAGAAAAAAAGTAAAAAGAAGGTTAGAGTCAACATTTTTTAGCCCCAAGCCATATTCAGCTCATATTAACACCAACTAACCCTTTTTTTTTAAACTTTGCATTTCTTCACCATATGTTCCCATACTGTACCATCTTACACTTACTTCTGTAGTTTTTTGGGGGGTATGTTGCTTTTGTCTTTACATGTAGATTAAATACACTTTGATGAAGGGATAGTGCTTATTACTTCTTTTGTATTCAGATGTATGATGTATGATGTAGCACAATAATTGCTCAATAAATTCTCAGGGGAAAAAAGGATGGCAATCCATTTACAATAGAAGTTACGTATTGTCAGACTTCACTGCTCTGTGGCCAGTGACCCTGGACAAGTTACTTAGCTTCACTTTGCTCTCATCTACTGATCTGTAAAATGGGGAACCATTGCATCTAGCTTCTAAGGCTGTTAAGCAGATGGGATGGGTTACTTAGAGAAGTACTTTATTTTATCAGAAGCAACCTTAAGACTCAGCAGCATTCAACAAGGATACATAGAGGCTAACATTTCTTGCCTTGATTCTTGGGAAAACTCAAACAATGCTTTACAAATATTTTCTTAAAAAAAGAATAGGACTTAATCTCTAATGTCAAATATTGGGCTAAGTTATAACATGGATCCAATAATTACTTATTTTTTCACGAATTTAGAACTACATTTTCACATATTTTGTTCTTTTGGTGAGGTGACTCTTCCTCCAGAGACATTTATAAAGTCACTCTGTCACTTTATGCAGATCTGCTCAAATGCTACATTTTAAAAGATTTTGACCACTCTATCTACACACCATAACCAGCACTTCTTATCCTCTCAAATTACTTTCTTCTTTCATAGCCTTCAACATTATCTGATGTTTGATTATATGTCTGTTTATCTATTGTTTGTCTCCACCTCCATGATGTAAGCTCAAAAAGAGCAAGGACTTTGTTTTGGCAACAACTGTATCCTTTGAATGGTGACAGGCACAAAGTAGGTGCTTGTTAAGTGAATGAAAAAATTAATTAAAAAACTAATTAATTAATTAAAAATTAATTAACTTCATTTAGAATTGAAGCAGTAGTCTGGGTTCTCTGCTAAAGCCATAATGTTCTGTAGCTGGAGCAGCTCCAGGATTCAGCTTCAAAGCCCTTCATGTTTCCTTATCAATTTAATGACAAGATGTGGATACTTATTTGATTATAATCTTCCATTAGGTTGCTATGGAGGATTTACATAATTTTGATATTTACCTGATTTACAGATGAAGAATATGATGAAAGATCTAAGCCATATCCAAGCCTTGTGTGTTTGATAAAAGCTTATGGGAAAAGGCTAAAGATTATAGAATATAGAGCTCAAGAGAAAATGGAAGGAAATATTCAAGAATGAAGGTCAGAGACTGCAGTGGCTGGTTTAGTCTGATGATGTCCCTTTCTTTATTTCCATTAGTGAAAAAGGGGTCTTGACCCTTGTGACACCGTTTTATCTGAATAACTTACTTTCTCACTTAGAATGTAAGCCCTTTGAGAGTAAGGATGGTATCTCTGAGTGTTTCTTATTTAAATCATTTTTTCCCAATAGTGCCTATTTGATGTATTCAATGTTTGTTAAATATTGTTTAAGGAAGACCAAGGCATAAAAGTACCCAATAAGGATGGCAGGGCTATGATGCGATGATGTCCATGTATCCATCAGAAGTGTGATTTGACCAAACAGGGCCTTCCTCATAATTCCAAAGGGACTCCTGCCCACAGTATCTATTTCACTGAGTAGGAGATTCTTCTCTAGTTGCAGAATATTACTAAAATAATATAAAAAGTTAATATAATTTATGAACAATAAATATTTTCCAGGTCTTTTTCCTGAACGTCAGACTTAAGTATGGCTAGTAAAAGTGAAGCGATACTTGATTTTTTCTCCAGCATAGTCTAACCAAAAAAAAAAAAAAAAAGCCTCAATTCTGTTTCTCATTTTGTGTTCTTGTTGGTCTGGTTTCAGATTTTGGAAGGACATTTTAGGATGGGTCTTAGGAAAGGAAGAGAAAATGTCATTGCAGAGGTGTACTAAGATTGATTAGAAGATTGAGGGTATTTGCAGTGAGGACAGTAGCTAAAAAGAAAATTTACTGTACATAAAAGTAGAGGGACTTCCCTGGTGGTCCGGTGGGTAGGACTCTGTGCTCCCAATGTAGGGGGCCCGGGTTTGATTCCTGGTCGAGGAACTAGATCCCATATGCATGCCGCAACTAAAGATCCCATATGCCACAACTAAAGATCCTGCATGCCGCAACAAAGATCCCATGTGCCGCAACTAAGACCTGGCACAGCCAAAATAAATAATAATAAATGAATAAATAAATAAATACTTTTTTAAAAAGTAGAAATTGTCTTTTCTTTACAGAATTTTTCAGAGGGGGTTGAGTGCCATCCATTTTATAAATAGCCCAGAACACTAGAAGACAGATGTTTGGAAATGGTACAACAGTGGAGCAACTAGCCCTTGAGGGATTTTTGGTAGACCAAGGAAGGTGTACCAAGGAGTTTGTTACAGGTGTTTAAATTGGTGGGGTGGGTTGGTCTAGCAGAGAATGGGGCCATAGTTAGTGGAGGAATATGTATCTCTTGGAGCTATTAGAGTACTAGAATTAAGGGTGGTGGGTAGGATGTAGAACTGAGTGTTGAGTAGAAAGCCTTGCTCAAGAAGATTATCATACTAAGTGAAGTGAGTCAGACAGAGAAAGACAAGTATCATATGATATCACTTATATGTGGAATCTAAAAAAAGGGTACAACTGAACTTATTTACAAGACAGAAATAGACTCACAGACATAGACAACAAATTTATGGTTACCAAAGTGGAAAAGGGTGGGAGAGGGATAAAGTAGGAGTTTGAGATGAATAGATACACACTACTATATATAAAATAGATAAACAACAAGGTCCTACTGTATAGCATAGGGAACTATATTCAATATGATCACAGAGATAAGAAAGGGTGAGGTCAGGATACAAATGCGGGCAGTTGGGCTGAGAAATGTGACCCAGAACAGTTGGGTCAGTCTTCTGAGGCTTATAAGGAAAATGACATAGGTAGCTCAAAGCCCAGTGACACTTCCAGTAACATAAAAAATTCATGTGGGACTAGGTATTTAAATATTTTCATTTGGAATATGACCACAATTCATGTACTGAGGGAGTACAGCATAGCTGTTAGGAGAACAGAGTCTGAGGTTAGACTCTTTGGGTCTAATCCTTACCTATCTATTAACTACTACCATGGGCCAGTTTTCTGACCTCTGGGTGCCTCAGTTTCCATATCTGTAAACTGCAGGCATGGGAGTATAGACTGCTAAATTGGACTACAGCCTAACTTGAGGGAAGGCAATAGATGAATCCATTATTTTCTATAGTCTCTTTCTTAGGTGTTGTGTTTTTCCTATTGTTAGAGGGTTGGATTACTAGTAGGCTTGGTTCAAATAGTCGGTAAGGAAAGCATGGACTGCCAGGAAGCAGAGATGATTTACATGAACTGGATGACCTTTCACATGTATGACTCTGTAAAACTCAATAAAATCAACACATTTCAACTGGAATTTGCTGTCATTTTAAGGAAGCCCCTATTGGTAGTCCTTAAAATGAGATACATATGACATATTAGCAACAGGCAATGGAAAGGGCACAACAATTGAAAACTACTCATGAATTGATCAGGATGAGAAGAAGGAAATAAAGAGATGTCTCGAAGGAACTGTTCTGACTGTAACTTAATCCTAAAGTCAAAGAGTAGAAAGAGAAAAGAAAACATCATTCAACTGCTCAGCATTGAACTAAAAGAGTAAGAATAGCGGGGGTAGAACCGAGAAAGACAAATGCATGGAGAAAAGCCAAGTATTTAACATTTCAGTGAAGTGGAGATTACTGTGGCTGCAAATTACCTGAACTTCCCTAAAGGGAATCGTGTTCTCTTATAAAGGAAAGAGGCATACTATAACCAAACTTGTTACAATTACACTTTCAAGTAACATTCCTTTCAAGGCTAAATATGTGTTAAAAAGGGACCTCAAAAAGTCTGCCTATGGATCATAAAAAGATGATCTGGAAAACAAAACCCATACCTATGTAAGTTACATTGCATGTACTCTATAAAGAACAGCTTGTTTCTAATTTTTAATCTCCAGCTAGTCAGGAAAAGGTTTTCTTGTCCATTACAATTTCAGATAGCTAGTGCTACCTCAAAGCATTCATCCAGTTATTCTGAGTATCATCTGTTATTTTCTGAAGGATTTTCAAATAGTCCCAACGAATATGTAATTTCACAAGTTCCTCAGTCAACCTGGTTAATAACTAGGTCAAGTGCTGAGAGACCTGAGTTACTTCAAAAAGGTTTTGTTAGGTGGTTACCAAGTATTGTCCACCCTGTGGGCAGGTTACCTGTCCTGGCATCAGTTCACCCAAACTGGATGTTTGCCCCGGCCCACCTGAAACACACATCTAGTCTTGCTGCTGAAAAGAGCTCCCTTTTGCTCCCACCTGCCTGGGATCTCACTAAGTGATTCCCCCCCAGGATCTCACTCCCCCCCACAGTGATCTCTGCCCATGGAGATTCCCAGGAATTTCCAGCATCTACCGGCAACCTTGTCTGTGATGATAGAGCTACATCAGGGTTCGATTTTAGATTAATCTCATTCCATGTGAAAATCTGGATGTTCAAAACTGGTACACCAAGACATCATGGAATCACTTTAGAGACATCTAAGGCGATTTAAATTATGATTTGTGTTACAAAACTTGATTGTAATATATTTCAGGAGCTCACATGCTAGAGTCCCCTTTTCTTGATAGTATCATCCAGCACGACCTCAGCAGTTCCCCATCCTGCTTAGTCAAGCCAATTTCTTGACTCTTTGAGAGGAGCCATCAGCACTGTCCATTTTTGTATCAAGGCTTTGACATAGGAGTTCAGTTGATGTCTCATATGAATCGGATGTCAAAACATCAAAACTAAGAGGCTCTTGCATTTGCAAATGCCAGTGAAATAACTTCACAGCTTTCAGTTCTGACTACTTGCTACAAGCGTATTTGCATTCTTAATTCTGTATTTGGTGTGAAATTCTAGATCAAAGATTTGGTTCCTCTCCCCAATATAATAGTGATCAGATTCATCCCAAGAAGTACTTCCTGAACGAGTTACTTCTTTGACAGACTCTCTTTCCAAATATATTAAAATTAAGACTATTAAGATAATCCAAGGAAAGATGCTTGCTTTTGATTTTTGTAACACTATTTTGATAAATATTTTTCTTCCCTGGAGTTTGGTGTCATACTAGACTGAAGCCTCTTTTACCCTACATTTTCAAGCATAATTTTCTTCTCTAGAAACAGAATGTGGCATCAGGTGGCAGCAAAGTCTGATGCTCAAATGATCCACAACAAGGACATACATCTCAGAGGAAGGGAGTTGGCTAGAACTGTCATGACTAAACAGAAGTAGTGATTGCCCAGGCAAAGTACCTTGAAATATCTGGGATTCCAGGGGAATTTTTTTTTTTCCTTTAAATATTGGTGTCCAGGCAGCTGTTGCTTGTTATTCTTTGGCTATAATATTATATATGTAAGAATGGTAAAAGAAAGGAAGAAATAGTGGTTGATGTTGTGCTATTATTTTTGCAAGTATTTAGGCTCAAGGTTTTCCTCGGAATTTGAAAAATGAAAATAAAATGAATTCTCCCATCTACTTTCACAGGTCTGATGCTTGGCGGTCAGTGGTCAGGTGGTAGTAGGGGAAAGGCAGCCTAGAGCATCACACATGACAACAGAGGCTCCCAAAGCTGTTCTGAGGACATGAGGGCCATCCCAGTTTTCATCCTATCTGTTTCATTTAAAGATACACACTACTATATATAAAATAAATAATCAATAAGGACCTACTGTAGAGCACAGGGAACTCTACTCAGTATTCTGTAATAACCTATAAGGGAAAAGAATCTGAAAAAGAATGCATATATGTATATGTATAACTGAATCACTTTGCTGTACACCTGAAACTAACACAGCATTGTAAATCAACTATACTTTAATATAAAATAAAAATTAAATTATAAAAAAGAATTATACTGCCAATAAATCCAGATTGCCAGAGACCAGGGCTGGCTTCATGGGCACACAAGTTATGCTCTAAGCTGAGTCACCCCAGCTCCCATGCTTAGAAGAGTCCTGTGCTTGAATCAATTCTCATCATCTTGAAATTCTTAATAATTTTTGAACAAGGGGCCCCATGCTTTCATTTTGCACTGGTTCCCACAAATTGTCACCCATCCTGGCTGAGATTTAGCTGTGTTTGACAATGTGATTTTTATATCCAACCAACATGGAATCTAGTCACTCAGATACTAGTTTACTATTCAACATTTATTCATTCAACAAAGATTTTCAAAAACTTAATATATGTTAGGTTCTGTGATAGATCACAGTATAGGTGACACAGTGGCAAACAGGAAGCTGTTGCCTCTGTCCTTAAAGAGCTTTAACTCCTGGTTGAGGAACAGAGACAAAGAGAAAGGATATTCTATAAAGTATCATAAATACCATGAGAGCCAAGTGTAGCATACGATGGGAGCATATGGTAGAGTTATTTAAATCCTCATGTAAAAATGTCCATATTTTGGGATGTTGATGGTCAAACTATGTCCTCTTTTTTTTCAAAAGTGGTAGGTAGTATATCTGTTTCAGTGCAATAATAGTACATTTTCTGCTACAACTAGCCTTGTTAGGATTTATGCTGTTTTATCACAGGAGGTGTTCATGAGCTTCTAACACGATGGGAAAGGAAAGCAAATTATTCTCTCCTGGTTGACTTAATGCTGGTGACTCTTCCCCTTTGAGTGCAATGAAACGATAAGCAACTTTTAATGAATTATTTGGAAAACATTTCCCCCAGAGTTAAGAGACACATAAGCTCTTGTCATGTCTGCTGCTAAAGACGACATGATTAATTCATTTTGTTCTCGGTGGCCCCAATTATTTCATTAATCCTTTCCTCCTCTCCTCTACCCCGATGGCTACATTAGGAGGCCCACGTTTCATACATGGCAACCCAAGTAAAACAATGCCGTCACTGACATCCCGATTGTTCTGTGCAGGACCGTGGGCATGTTTAGTAATAAATGATATGAAAAGGTCTTTTATTGACAAGCTGCCACGTGCTGTTTGCATTAGCGAATATGAGAAGATGATGGCTGCTCCCCCTTGGTCCCCATGGTATTGGGCTCGGTGAGAGCGCAGAAAACGCTTCAGTTTACTTAGAGCATTGATAACACCTCTAAATAATTAACTGAGGACTTCCTGTCTTCAATTACTTAATGCTTTTTTTTTTTTTTTAACATCTTGAGAGGATTATAAGCAATTTATGGATTTCACATGATGAGTGCATTTGCCACTATTCCCACAAAGCATTTACGGGATCATGTTTCTAAAGCTTTGAGGTAATTAAAAATAAGCATGGAGACAATGCGGCTGATGCTAGGTACCCACTCTCCCTTCTGTCACTTCTAAGGACCTAGATTCTCAGGCTCCTGGATGACTAGAGCTACGGCTTCATCAGGGTTCGACTGTAACTTAGGGAATGCCAAGGTTTTGGAAATGATGAGAAAAGCAAAACCTTTATCTCCAGGGGGTTCAGGCAGCTCTTGGATCAAATGTTTGAGATGGAGTGTGAAATAAATTTGATTATTTTAGTTCATTCCATGAACTCAATAAAATAGTCATTCCCATCATAAAATACTTCCCTACTGAATTTGATCAGTCAGCTAACCATGGAACTGAATTTTCCCTGGCAGATAAATATGTGAACACTACACAGATCTTGGGTTTTAGATCCGCTAATGCCAGGCACTATTCCTGTCCCATAGGAACTGCATATTAGGATACTGTACTTGGTAAGGTTTTGTTGAATGAAGGTTTATTTCCTCATTTAACAAAGAAATCGTTCTTTAGGGCTATATTGCTCAAGTGAAGTACTCTCTAAATCTGTTTAAAATGAATTCTAACAGATTATTTTTTTCACTTTATAATCTTACAAAAAATAAAATTAGGTAGAAAAACTTTAAAATGTTTATCCTAATAAAAGAGGAATGCTGCCATTAAGTTATGCATATAAGATCCTCTGACATGAAAATATCCATTAAAAATGATAATAAAAGGAAGAGCTGGTAGAGTGAAGGTATTTAAAGAAAAAGCTTTGCAATTATTTTATAATTAAGGAGGCTATCAATCCTGTTGGTTTGAGCCTCACAATTGAATTTGGTCCGTCGGCACGTAAATTCTGGTTTTCTAAAAAATGCAAACCAGTACAGCTGGCGACAGTTCAAAGCCCATGCTGGTTGGGTAGCCGGATTCCGTAAGAAGAGAATTCTTTATCCTTGTATCCCAGTTTATTGTGAAACCTTTACTGCTACAAAGTCTTAATGGGCCTTAACTTGGCTTTCAAAACTCTGTAATTAACATTCCATGGCCATCCTCAGTCATTCTTTTGATTTCTCCTACTCCATTCTGTACGGAGTTCTGTTGGTGTATCATTACACAAGCTATTCCTTAACTTGTCAGTAGTACTGGGAGCTTCCTAAGATCAGCAATCTTATTTTGGAGCACTTAATATACTATCTAGAACACAGCAAGCAGACTACATGTATTTTTTTTTTTTTTTTGTAATGAAATGGTATTCTGATTTCCTTATAGATGGAGGCAGTGAATGCCTTGGGGACCCCGAGTAGGCCAGTTTTCACCTTCATCTTTCAAATGTGGATATTAAAAACATCCCTCACTTATAGGGATGTGATGAGAATCACAGGAGTCAAAATGCAAATGGTTTGTTAAAATTATAAAGCACCGTACACATGTAAGTATTTTTTTTTTATGGAAAATAACATCATTTCAATTGCTTGTGATGATTTTCATTTTTAGTGAACCAGGATCTAAGGAACAAATCTGATCATCTAAATGGATGAGGGCTTTCCCCATCCCCATTATCCTTGGCTTAGCTCGGGATCTTCACATCAGGATCACAATGTGCTAGTCCGCAAATATTTATTAAGCACCTTCTGTAGGCTTATGACACTTCTGGAAAACAGCGGACATCTGTCCACGAGTGCTTGCTTGTGTGTCAGGGAACTGTGGAATTAATTTTTCCACCTGTGTAGCAAGGCCTGTGCCTCCTCTAAGGAAAAATCAGGCATGCTTTTCCAGGCCTTTCTGCACTTCTATGTGAGTTTCGTTATCTCTGGTATCACTGCCCCCTGCAAAGTACAGGGTCTAATGGAAGGAAGGCATTCACTCAGGAGGCCTTGGAGAGAGGCTACTGGCAATAGGGAAAAAGTAAAAGTTTGTAAACTCTCCTCTGTGTTCTCAGAATCTAAACTTACACAACTGTTTGGAATGATTCAGTAGATCTAAATAATGAGCTAAGTTACTAAATCTCTTGAAAGATTCTTTTCTGTAAAATGGGGGTAATAATTCTCTCTGCCCCATAGGTTTGTGATGAGGATCAAATTAGATCGTAAATGTCAAGGGCTTAGGACAGTATTTGACACATATTAAATTCACTTATTCCTCATTTATTAGCACTTACTGACATGTCATGGATTGCTCTAGGTGCTAAAGATACAGTACTGAACAAGGTAGAGACGGTCTCTGCGATCCTGGAGCTTACGTTCCAGTGGAGGGGGACATAAAGAGACAAATAAAAAGCAAACACTATCAGGCAGTGAAAGGTCTGTGGTGAACATAAAACAAGGTGATGTGATGGTGTATCAGGAAAGCTGATCTAGACTTGGTGAGTCAGAAGATGTTTCCCTTCAGAAGTGACATTCAGACTAAAACATGTTAATTATTATTATAATCATCGCTAGTAATTATTTGACACTATACTATTATACTGTACTATTATTATATTATTAAAGCTAATTATAATACATAATGTTATAATAAGCAACAAAAATAATACAATTACTATTAATTAATGTTACTAATAATAACAACAAATTGTCACAACCAGTCAACTATCAACTACTCTGTGTATTAATTACCCACGCAGTGGACAACTGTTAGCCTCTGGCTGATTTTTCTCCTGCCTTCCAGTACATTCTTGGCTATCCTAGCACCATTATCTATGAGTATATCCTTGGGGAATGAAAATGCATCTTACTGTTTGTCTGAAAAAAGAAAAAAAGGAACTTAATACTGATGCAAAAACCCTACACATAATGCATATCAAAGCCAACTATAAATTATTTCTGAAGTTATCTGCTGTTGTGGCTTATTGCTGCCAGTGTGGGCTCTTCTATTAGCATGGATAAGTGGGACCTGACCATATGTCAAGAGAACACGTCCTTTTGAAGTGACCTCATATATCAAACGCACACCCCTGGGAGGCTTTGCCCCCCTAACCACAATGACAGACTCTTCCGGTACGTTTTCCTCTTTTTTTTTTTCACCTGTGACCGTATGCTGCCGCCTGTCAGTGGTGTCAGTGTAGATGAGACCTTTCCCAACCTGCCTGAGCTGGTACTCTTTAATGACGCCGTTTGGCTTAGGAGGGACATCCCAGCTCACATGCAGAGTCTCCGCACTGGGGGCCACGACTCTCGGCGGAGGGATGCTTTGCGGAACTCCTTGGGTTGTAGCTGCAACGACCTGAAAACACAGGAATTAAACAGCAATTTCTTGGAACAGTACACTAGGTGTTCTGATCAATGAGAATGTCACTTTTGTTTTAAAATGTTGTTGTCTGGCCTGGCATATCATTAGCAGGGCTTGGAGAAGCAGTCCCTCTTTTTTAAAATTCTTTCTCTCGCATCCTATTCAAACAATGAAATCTGACCTTGAATATATCCTATAATTCTTCGACTACCATTTATCACCATGGGTTCAACAACAATTTTGATGGCAGACTGCAGCTCTCCGTTTAAACAAGTAAAAGCTGGCTGGCAGACTGTCTTACTAGAGAACTCTTGATAACTCTCTTCCATATGGCCCATCGGTGTCTTTGCATTTTAACAGCCTGATTTTGTACATTTTAAGCACCAGTAAATTTGGAGCAAAACCCACATCTGAACTTGCTTGCATATAATACACTTTGAACAGTATAAATGGGCAGCCTTTTCTGTACTCTTCCTATGATACCCAGGATGACTTTATAGTGTCTGTACCAATGTTCTAGAAAGAGAACCAAGTGAGAAGAAAAAAAGAATCAACCAGTGATTTACTCAATATTGTCAAAATATATTTTTGGGCGAAAATTGGCTGCCTTTGTTTTCTCACAGAATGAAGTCTGATTTTACTTTTTCACCAATTGTTTTGGCATCTGGTAGGCAGGCGCTCCGCTATGCAAAAAGCACGGAATGGCTCTAGGACCGTTCGGACCCTAACTTTTTTTTTTTTAAATTTATTTATTTATTTTTGGCTGTGTTGGGTCTTCGTTTCTGTGCGAGGGCTTTTTCTAGTTGCGGCGAGCGGGGGCCACTCTTCATCGCGGTGCGCGGGTCTCTCACTATCGTGGCCTCTCGTTGCGGAGCACAGGCTCCAGACGCGCAGGCTCAGTAGTTGTGGCTCACGGGCCCAGCTGCTCCGCGGCATGTGGGATCTTCCCAGACCAGGGCCCGAACCTGTGTCCCCTGCACTGGCAGGCAGACTCCCAACCACTGCGCCACCAGGGAAGCCCGGACCCTAAATTTTGATTGGGCCAATCAGCTGCCTTCTGTCTAGTTGGTGGGGCACTCAGAGATGCTTCTGGGGTCTGCTGAATAAAAAGCAGCTCACATGAGCTGCGGCTGATGCGTGTGACTGAACGTGTGACTTGGATGCTTCTTGCACAGCGTGTGAAGATGCTGCGCTCCTCAAGTTTAAACCATATGAAAATTGGGTCTCCTCTGACTAGCTTGGCATCTGTGAAATGGCTCTTTCCTTGTTTTCCTCCTAACTTGTTTGATTGTTTCTTCCATTTTTCGCTTAGTAGCATCCCCAAGGGGGCTGGTCATCTGTGGTCTTCGGTTTTTGTTTCTCTCTATTCTCCTTACATGACCACACTCAAACTCCTTGCTTCAACTTCCCTCATAGATCTTTCCAGAAAATTTCAGTCACTTCTTAATCCAGCTTCTGACTAGACATTTTCACTTAAAGTGCCAAATAATATTTTCTTCCACCATTCTGCTATCTGCTCCTCCTCTTGAATATATTTTTTAAAAGCTTTAAAAATGTTAATATTGGGGCTTCCCTGGTGGCGCAGTGGTTGAGAATCTGCCTGCTAATGCAGGGGACACGGGTTCGAGCCCTGGTCTGGGAGGATCCCACATGCCGTGGAGCAACTAGGCCCGTGAGCCACAACTACTGAGCCTGCGTGTCTGGAGCCTGTGCTCCGCAACAAGAGAGGTCGTGATAGTGAGAGGCCCGCGCACCGCGATGAAGAGTGGCCCCCGCTTGCCACAACTAGAGAAAGCCCTCGCACAGAAACGAAGACCCAACACAGTCAAAAATAAATAAAAATAAATAAATAAATTTAAAAAAAAATGTTAATCTTATTCTTTACTTTTAACTTTTCCTTTTTTTTTTTAAATTGAAGTATAGTTGATCTGCAATCTTGTGTTAGTTTCAGGCATACAGCAATATGATTCAGTTATACATACGTATATATATATATCTATTATTTTCCAGATTCTTTTACCTTATAGATTATTATAAGATATTGAGCACAGTTCCCTGTGCTATACAGTAGGTCCTTGTTGTTTATCTATTTTACTATATAGTAGTGTGTATATGTTAATCCCAAACTCCTATTTTATCCCTCCTCCCCACTTTCCCCTTTGGTAACCATAAATTTGTTTTCTATGTCTGTGAGCCTATTTTCTGTTTCGTAAATAAGTTCCTTTATATCCTTTTTTTTTTTTTTTTAGATTCCACATATAAGTGATATCATATGATATTTGTCTTTCTCTGTCTGGCTTATTTCACTTAGTATGATAATCTCTAGGTCCATCTGTGTTGCTGCAAATGGCATTATCTAATTCTTTTTTATGGCTGAGTAATATTCCATTATATATATATATATATATATATATATATATATATATATATATATATATATATATATATATATATATTCCTCTTTTGTTTTTTGATTTGCTTGCAGAATGGCACCATGACCAACAAATTGGTCAAGCCAGATATCCTGAAAACACCCATAATACTTTCCTTTTATTCCTCTACATACAGCTGACTACTGAGTCCAGTAGTTTTTGTGCCCTGGTATCTGTTGTATCTTTCTGATATTCTTCATCTGACCCCTGCTGCCTGAATTCAGATCTTCATTATTTCTTGTCAAGGCTGTTGCAGAAGCCTTGGAACTATTTTATTTTCTATGTCAGGCTCCTTTGTCCTTTTCTCTGTTCTTCAAGAGCAGGCAATTTTTGCTGAAATGATATTTAAATAGAATTTCTAAGTTTTTAAACTGAGAAATGGCTTGGGAACTATTATGGATTTATAGAAGACCACCTAAAAAGAGTTGGTGGAGGAAAAGTGGATTAAGTGGATAATACTCGTTCAAGTTTTTTCTTTTGATGAATGAAACACTGAAATTTGAATAAATTTTTCTTGTGGTGATCTCTCCTTTCAGGAGGAAGTGTTGGTACTCAGTTGAGACACCATATGGACTCCCTACTTTATTGGCATTACTACCTGGACCTTCATATAGTCTTAACACTGGATAATTCTGTCCAGAGTTTAGGCAAACTCCTCTTACCTTGCTGCTGGTGGCACAGCCAGCAACCGTGCAAGCTTTCAGCTGGTATGAATATTCCATAAAAGGTTGAATTCCTTTCGTATCAGAGAAGCTCAACGATGTTCCTCGAAAACGTTCAATTCCATCTCGGAGAAGAATGTAGTAAATAATAGGACCTAAAAGAGGCAGAGAAAGGCCTGAATTTGAGTGTCAGACTCTTTTAACTGTTTGCAAACAAATCAGATGGCTTAGAGTTCTGAAGAAATGGGATAATATAGCATTGTTTAATTTTAAATTGCTATTATTTTGCTATGTTCAAGCAGTTCTTAATTACACTCACTCTTATGGAGGAGATGGATTCTTGACATAAATAATCAGTCAGTTGTTTCTTTCCCCTCACTATCAAACATTTACTTTCAAAACTATTCTGCCTTCCCATAACATGCTTTGCTTATTTGAAAGCACCTCAGACATATGTTGGGATTCAAGGAAAATAATTTTTGGCTAAAAATTTGTGAGGGCTATTTCACAAAATGAATGACTGGTTGACACATACCTGAAGTTTCCTTTATCAGCAAATACTTTTTAGTGGTTAGATGCATGCCAATTAAACGTAGACTACACTAATTTCAATTTCCTTATGGATTTACGGGATTATGTTATTTGAATTTTAAAAATAGCTTAATACCATTTGATTGTATAGGCTTCTTCCAGTTGAGGACTATTACATCATCAAGATGATCCATTTTGGTCCACCTGGGGGGGCTCACTCCCTCAGGCACATCTTCTTTTGTTGTGGCCCTAACAGCCTTGCTGAATCCTCGCCCATAGCTATTCCATGCAGAAATCCTATACTCGTATGTCATGTAGGGCTCCAGGTTCACATCTGGAAAGACAGAAAATCGGACAGCGGGGTTTTTAAAATTTTTATTTTCTTACCATCATATCGAAAATAAATATCAAAACCTTAAACATTTAAAAATAAATGCTCAATGCACTAATCCTATTGTATGTAAATAAAGCTCTAAGATCTTTACTTTCTGAGTCATAAAAAATATTACAAGTGCTTATTAGATGCAGAGATATGAAATTGCACAGAACAGAATTCACTTATTTGAATAGAGAAATATGGATACATTAAAGAAATGATTGAAAAACAAAAGCGCTAGACTAATGTACATTAGATGTTAATGCTTCCCAAGTTCATGATCTCTTTACTTCTGTATGAGGCAGGTTTGGCAAGATTCTTCTATAGTTTTATTATTATAAATTTTACCAATTATTATGTTGTCAATATTACTTAAATTATTACATGAATTATAATGTAGTTGTTATGAGATACAGGACCTGGAACTTAGCTTATCATAGCACAATTTTAATGAATAAAAATGAATTCACACTCCACTATACGTACCATGTATAGTGTACTATATATACTTCCTTCATCTTCTACCAAACCAGAACTGAAACCAAAACCAAAAACAACCAATCTAATTAAAACAACAAAACCAACCTGCTGAGATTTTTGGCCTGGCAAAACTTTTATTAGATAATCATCCACATGATTCAACGGTGTCCCAAACATCTTAGTTCAGTTTTGAGCTTTAATAACTTCGGAAGTACAAATGCTACAAATTTACCAAAACATTCCTTGAAAGTTTAATTATTTAAATCTGCTTTCCACTTATTTAATTCTGTGAATTTTGAAGATCTACATATGTATTTTTGTGTGGCAGTTTCTGGATGATCATCAGACAGGGGGATCAGAAGTGGTCCTCCTTGACTGCCTGGCCGCCTGCTCTATCTCCATTGGATGCAGCATTAATTCTCGTTCCATCCACTTGGGTTATTTGACCACATTTTCCTTACATGCAACTCATTACAATAAAGCCTGCCCTGCCTCTTTTATAGAATTAGTATGAAAATAAAATGCAATAAGTTATGCTGCAGAACTTCATAAAATGTAAATTGCTATACAAATGTATTTCTGTCTTCATTTTTTCCAGTAAGAGAGTATTTGCTGCTTTGTACCTGTGATGACCACCAGTGGGTCCCCAGATCCCCCTTCTGTCCTGGTCAGAGACCTCTTGGCCAGAGTCTACATTTCCCAGTTTTCTTTGCAGTCTGGTGTAGTCACACGACTGATCTCAACAACGGAAGGAGTGTGGAAGTGACATGGGTAATTTGTGCATCACTTTCTGAAGAGGAAATCACTTGCCTTCTGTTAGCATTCTTACCCCTTCTGATGGGCTGGAACTAAGGGTGTTGTGACAACTCAGGCTGTACCACTTGGAAGCATGAGGAGGAATTCAGATCCTGAATGACCTTGTGGGGCTGAGCTGCCCGGACCGTCCGTCCACTCACCCACAGATGTTAACTATATTTTTGAACCTCTTGCTATAGCAGATTAAACTATTCATTGCGAATAACTGTTATTGTGTAGCCTTCAAGCCCATGTTGCCATTTCTAATTTCAGCTGTGGCAACTGTCCACATTTTATTCCTGTTCTTTCCTCCACTGTATTTCATTCTTCTCCTTTTTGACTCTCTCAAGTCTTAGCCTTACTTCTATATTTTCCTGTGAGGCCTGGTCTTTCAAAGATGTTCCCAGCCCATAAAAGCATTCTTTTCGCTTTACACATAAGGAATCACTTGTTGAAATTTTACCTTTCCTCAATCATCTCTCCCATTTCTCAGAGCTCTTTTTTTCTTTGCCAGAATTTCCAACTATTCTTCTTCTTTTATTTTTAACTTGTTATCTCAAAATCATTTTACATGTTAACATGGGGCTAATATTCTGCTAAATGAGGGTGTTGGGTTTTGGGGCAGTATGTTTGCTCAATATTTACTTGTTAATTGCTGAAAGGTCCCATACGTATTTGTCTCCAATCATTTTTTTAGCTAACAGAGCAATCCTTCCAAAAATGTGTATATAATTGTGTCATTCCATTGCTTAAAAAGCTTCACTAACTATCCATTCATTGCGGTATAAAGGTAAACTCTTTAGTGTGGCCTAAAAGGCCTTCATAATCTGACCCTCGCTCTTTGGCCTCCTCTCCATTGCTTTCTCTGTCTTATATGTGCTACATCCGTATCAAGATACTTGGTTTTCAGACCTGCTGGGCTTCCTCCTGCTTCCTGCACTTTGCATGTGCTGCCCTCTCTGCCTGGCCTACCTCCCCTTAAACTGATAGGCTCTAACTTGTCCTTCAGTTCTTGCTTTGGGCACAGTATCCTTCTTGAAGTCTTTCCAGTCTGGGTTACGTGTCCTTGCAATACTCTTCCAAAGCATCCTATGCTTACCTCTATCATAGAACTTACCTGCACATCGTTTCTCATATTAGAGGTAATTATGTATTAATTTCCCTATCTCTTCATATTAGCTTCAAATACTGATGGAATTTCCTACTAGTTTTCAAGTTATTGGTCCTCATATACTGACTGGTTATTAGTAAGGATTTAATAAATATTTTTGATAAATAAATGATTATAAGAACAAATGAATTTTGGTCAGCACTGGTGGTTGTAGCTTTTAATTGTCAATTTCTAAAAATGGTTGGCTTTTCGTCTAAATCGGTCTCAGTGGAATTTGTTTGAGCATCATTTGAGTGCTTAATTTTTTTTCATGAAAAGTAAAATTCTGTTATTTTTCATATTCAATTTATAGTGTTTTCTGGTAGGCAAACCGATCTGAAATATGGATGTTACAAGTCCCTGCAATATTATATCAGTAGGTGGAAACAACTATTCTCTTCTGGAGAGGTCTACTGCAAATATGTCTTAAAAACCTTTCAAAATCTGGACCTTGATTACCAAGGGCAGATAAAAACAGAGAACTGTCTTAGAAGAAAACCAAGCAATTTTTAAATGAGGGTTCATGACTTAAATCTATAACTGGGAGTGGGAAGAGATTAGTGGTCCAACTGTTTTCTATCCGGAGGCTTTTCCTACCTAAAGGCATTCCAATAAATATTTTTTTGTTTGCTTACAGTGTGCTAAATCTAAAAATAAGGTAAAATTAAACAGGGATGTTCTATTCACGTGGATACTTCAATCTGGTAGGAGAGACGAGACAAGTGTCCAGATGCCTATGACACATACATGGTAGAAGTGGTGAATGGCATGACTGTGTGTCACAGGAGCACAGAGGAGAGAGGGGGCTGGACTTGGGAAGCCTAAACTGAGAACGTGAATTCTGACCTTGGCCTTGAGTGTGATGGTTAAGAAGAACATTTCAGGTGGAAGGAACTGCTTGAGGGAGGTTTGGAACACTCCGAAAGGAGCCCTATACCATGTGGAGTCCACTACATCTGCAGCTCCTAAAGATGACATGATTTGAACCTGACTATTACCACAACAAGTTACTTTTACAGATCTGACCCTCAGTTTCCTCATCTGTGAAATGATCATACTTACCTGATTGCTTTATGGGTAAATTAAGATAAGGTTTAAAAATGTTTAGCACAAAGGGGGATTGGCAGAGGGAGGGACTGGGAGTTTGGCGTTAGCAGATTGAAACCATTATATATAGGATGGATAAACAACAAGGTCCTACTGTATAGCACAGGGAACTATATCCAATCGCCTGTGATAAACCATAATGGAAAAGAATATTAAAAAATGAATGTATAGATGTATAATTGAATCACTTTTCTGTAAGCAGAAATTAACACAACATTGTAAATCAACTGTACTTAAAAAAAAAACTGTCTAGCACAGCACTGGAACTAAGTAATACTCAGTAAACTTTATCTCTATTCCTTCCTTCCCTTCCTAATCTACTCCCTCTCATCCCAGTATCCTGCTTTACTGTTTTCCTTCTCAAGGTTTGCCATTATCACCCACCATTGGCTGGGTAAGGCAGAATGATGAGTCATGATGGAATACAGTGGTTTTATTGTTTATTTGACCTCAGCTGGCTTGAATTATGTCACTTAAATGTATTCTATTTGACTCTAAACAATAGGTGTGTGTACACACACAGTTACACACGCACATCTAATTTTTCAAAAAACAGAAACTTAAGCAGGGACTTAAGTAAATGGATGAATAATAAAAATGTAATAGATGGCAGAACTATTTTGGAGATGATCCTAAGATTTACAGTGTCTTTCACCTGACTCAGCCAAGCCTAAGAATCACTATTTTGGACTAATGCAGTAGGGCCAAGATGGGGCTTGGAAATTACTATTTTCAATAACCATGAAGGTTCTTGTTCCCAAGATGATGGCCATCTTGGGGAAACACCAGGCTGCAGGAGAGCACAGTCTCTGGCCCCAGACCCAAGATCAGGAAAGGTATACTGACTTCACTGAGCAGTCTGTTTCCTCCTTGGAATGATGCTGCCAGGGCTTAGTGACCAGACAGGTTTCTACCTCTTTTCTGCTTGGAAGAATAACAACATTCATTCATGGCACTTATTGAAAGCCTGCATTCCAACTTTTGAGAAAGAAAATCAGGCTCATTGCAAATTAACTGGATATACCATAAAAGGTCACATAACTAATTTATTTCCCTGTTCTTCATTCTCTACAGGCTTACTTTAAAATAGAGTACATCCTTGTTTAAATTTTGACTCTGAAAAACTTTAAACTACTAACTTTGACCAGATCCAGATTGTGCCTTTAACTACCTGGTAACTATCTGGCTCATAAGTATGATGGAATTAATTGATATGAGGTGAAGGAGGGAGTTGAGGTCAGAGTGAAGGAAATCTGCGTTTTCAGCAGCTTTTCGCCCCCCCTTCTAAGCCACGGGCAGGTGGCTCCCTTTCTGTTACCTGTGAAGGAGAGTGTGCTTCCACTTCCCATATGAACAGGTTCTTCAGCAGATGAGCACATTTCTTCCACTGATTCCTTCCCGATGGAATTGTGAGATCCTCTTATCACAGTACAAACGTGGCTGGTAAAGTTGAAGTCACACCTGCCGCAGTGCGCTGTGGCTTCCATAGACGCCGGGCAGACGGTCCTGCAGACTTTGGTTTCCTAAGTCAAGCGGTAGAGGTGGGGCGGGGGGAAGGGAATTGAAAACGTTCATTTAGACATGTGTGGTGTAGGTTTTTACAACTCTCAAATGAAATTTTCTTGTGCTTAGTTCATGAATGAGCACCTCAAAATTCATGAAAAGAAATGAGGGCAGTCTGTATACTAGAAAGAGCAGTTACTTTGAAATGACACAGATCTGGATTCAAAATCCAGTTTTGCAACTTCTTGGTGTTGTGACCTTGAACGAGTCTCTTATCCGCTCAAAGCCTCAGCTTCTTCGGTGAAAGAATGGAAATTCAATTTACTATGCGGGTTTGTTTGAATGACTCAAATGAGATAACGTAAATGCCTTACACTTAGTAGATATGCTATAAATAATAACAGAAGTCGTTATTTTATGACTGTTACTTTGACACTTTCCTAATGGAGTTTTAGACAAAATAAAGAATGTGAAATTTGAGAATCTGCACTTCTTGTGCTCTTGGGAAATTTGGACTAATAAGAAGTATTCTGCATCCAAGTTTTAGAAAATTTAAATATTTCATGAACTGTCATTATAATCATTATTATTTATATTTATAAACTTTTTCTCTGGTGAATCTCTGGATATTTTATAGCTATTGATAAGTACTAGTAGGCTCTAATCTCAGAAAATGAAATACTTCATCATCCCAAATTACAGGAGATATAAATAAGGCAATATTCTTATAAGGCAAAGCTCTACTTCATCTTCCCTTTACATAGGTAGCATAACTTATTTAAAATCATTTCTGTTATTTAAAAGTGATCTACATTCAATCTGTCTCTTTACCTAAAATACGTTAAATTATTTTCCCAACGATCATCAAAGTAAAGCTGCTTCAGAAAAATATAGTTGGATTTCCATTTAAATATGGTGAATCGAACATGTGCATTTATCTTCATTTCCTCTTAAAGCCCAACCAAATGACAATAAAGGAATATGGAAAGTCCAAGGAAACAGGAAGGGAAGTAACACTTGTTTTTAGAAGCTGGGAAGTGGATGGATGTGGCAGAGACAAGGCTATGTGCCCAGGAGTGCCCATTTTTGCCTTTTCTCCCCTGGCTACAATAGGAAGTCCGGCTACAATAGGAAGAGTCATGTGACTAGAAATGTCTGTGTGACTGTGTACAGAAGAGATGCATTCTGCATCCAGGGAAGACACATACATGTGCAATCATCTACTCTCTCCCTTTTTCCACTGTGAAGCCCCATGAGATGGAAGCGACTTGGGTTCCTGAGATGTTGCATGGAGGAGATCTGCCAGTCTCACACTGGACTGTCACATGAAAGGTTTAAAACAATTCATTCTGTTGACCCATTCCATACATGAGTATGTCTGTTTTTACCTCAGCATAGTCCAGTGTATTCTAGCAAAAACACAAATTAGTACTTTGAAGTTGGATGTTGTCTTAACAACAATAACAAAACCCTAAAGTATGTGCCATTGGTTTAGGGTTAAGCAGGCCGTGGCAAAGAAATACGTACTGGGTTTTGGGAAGCTGAGGAGGTCTGTTGTGCTATGGCTAAACATTCTGCAAACTCTGCCCTGGGATAACTGTCAAAGCAAGCCAAGTGTTCCTGAGCTCACCACTCTGGGGAAGACGTCATAGCTTAGAACATGAGCAGTATGTGTGCTGTTAGAGCTGCATTTGGCCAAGTATTAGAAAAATGAGAAAAACTTAGAAAATAATTGGTGAAACTAAAAAAAAATATAGAGGGTCCACTGGAAGATATAAGCCAGGAGCCAGAGTGGGAAAGCTAAACGCAATTCTGCATATTGCATAGTGAGAACCCCAGCCCTCTTTGCTACTGGATACTCCATATGGCAGCCAGGCATGTATGCCATCCCAATGTAGGATGGAGTATTAAGGATACTTCTTTAAGTATTAAAATAGTACCAATCTTAAACCATAATGGAAAAGAATATGTAAAAGAATATATACATATATATATATATAACTGAATCACTTTGCTGTACAGCAGAAATTAATACAACATTGTAAATCAACTATACTTCAATAAAATAAATTAAAAAAACTAAAATTTTATAGGCAAAAAATAGTACCAAACAAATGAGACAATTCAAAGAATAAAGCAAACAAACAATTTAAAAAAGCAACAATGGAATGAATATTTCCAGAATGATTAAAAAAAAGACGTTCCATGAATGCAACAAGAGTAGGATGACATAAGTAATAATCAGCAAACAAGAAAGAGCATTTAAAAACTAAAAAATAATATGATAGCTAAAAAAAACCCCACAACAAATCAATAGAAAGGTGGAAAGATAGAGTTAAGGCAATATCTCATCACATTGAAAAAGATGAGGAGTTAATCAATAGGCAAGAAACAAGAAGAAAAAATTAAAATATCAGTTTAGGAAGTCCAACACCCAAGTGATCAGTGAAAACAGGCAAAAGAAGGGGCAAATTATCAAAGAAATAATAAAATAACAGTTCCTGGAATTGAAGGCCATAGACCCAACCCTGAAAAAGTCCACAAAAAGTATATCATTATGAATATTAATAATAATGATGATAATAACATCTACATAGAGGCACATTGCCATGAAATTTTAGAAAAGCAGAATAAAGAGAATGTCTTAAAAACTGTCATAGGAAAAACAACATGTTTACCTACAAAGAAACAGGAATCAGAATAGCAATGAAAATTAAAAAATGCAGAAACGCCTTCAACATCCTGTGTAGAAATAATTTTTGACCTTGAATTGTATACCTAGCTAAGCTATCAATCCAATGGGAAATAGAATTACAATAATTTCAGACATCAAGCTCTCAAAACATTTACCTTTCATGCACCTATATCAAGGGAGATAATTTTTCAAAAGAAGGTGGCAAAAAGGGACAACTGGGGTTCGAACACAGGAAGACCAACACAGAGGAGGAGTGAAAGGAATTCCCAAACTGACAGCTTAGGGAAGATGGGCTGGGACAGCTGTGCAGAAATCCCACAGTGATCCAGTCCAGATTGGAGCAGGAATTGGAAGACTCCAGGAAAGAGGTCTTCAGGAAACAAAATGGAATCTATGGATTGAACTTTACCTATAACACACTGCTTGATTCAGCATTCAGAAAATCTCCTAATCATAATCATTTAAATATGAATTTTAAATACAACTGTTAATGGGCCTTCCTAGAGCCAATTCAAGCCAACTTAAAAGATCATGGTTATATCCTGAACTTCCTCCTTAAATAATGGAAGCTGTCCCTTCTTGACCAAAATGAGATGCCTGGGAATCAAATGTGAGGTGGGCAATAATGAAACACATAGTTGTGAGTGATGGTGTCATTTCTGAAACTAACAGGTTTTCTATCTTCATTCTTCAAATACGAGTGCCCCTTTAAGGAGAGTTTTTTATATAGATGCTTCCTAACTCATTATTTTAAAGGCACGTTCTTGCAACATCACCAGCTCTTTAAGACCAAAAAATACTAAGTATTTAAGAAAAATATCCTAGTCAAAACTTCTGAAAACACTGGCCTAGAATAAATTTTGGAACATAGTGTTGGATAGATTTCTTTCATAGAACTGACTACAGTTGTGTTCAAATCAGATCGATTCTTAAAAAAATTTGTAGACAAAACCTTACTATTTTTGTTGGGTGTTTTGTATGGTTATTTGCTTCATGAAGTACCTACTCTCTTCAACAATTTTATGTGTTATCTGTTTTTTCCTTTCTTTTTAAAAATTTTAATTTTATTGGAGTATGGTTGACTTAACAATGTTGTGTTAGTTTCAGGTGTACAGCAAAGTGATTCAGTTATACATATCTTAATATTCATTGCCACAAATCACTTGCTGGGGCCTTAAAAATCTCAAGACTTATGGTCCATTCGACAGACCATGACGTCCACACAATGACTGTGTAGTTGCCTCACTCAGCAAGAGCTCTTCTATTGTCTGTGACCAAAGCGCCGATTTTTAGCCATCTCTTAGTGACAAATTACTACCAAACATAGTAGGGTGTTTGTTTTTTAAATGCCCATAATCCTTTCCTTAAACTGGTAGGTTTCTAGAGTGCTGGGTCAAGTTTAATGCTAACAAACACGGCATGGCTGTATGTGGAGCATCTCAACGTACACACATAAATGATGCACCCACAGGCCTATTCATTTTTGTGGTTGGCTGGCTTTTGCTGATCTTGCACTGTCTTAAGGAATATGATAGGAACACAGTGAAGTGAAGCTGCTGTATGTAAGTTCTCTATGAAAGGAAAGTGATGGCCTATGGTTGGGGGGCTAGAGAAAAGAAGCTGAATTTCCCTTCATCTCCCTCCACAGCAACATGCCGGCTCAGACTTTCTGTCTGCATTAATCTGAAGTGCTGGTAAAGCTTCCTGAGAACAGCTAATCATTATTAATTCCTTTAGAATTCATTGCAATAACATCAATCATAGCGAACTCATTTGGTATTAATATGGATGTAATGTGAAAATGAATAATGCACACAGGAGTTTTTATATTCCTATTTTAGAAAAATAGTTATGAACCATGTATTTCTCTTTCCATTGTCAAATCAGCCCGAGAGGTTTTCTATCAATTACCTTCATCATCATTCCAGGTGAAATCTTGTCAGAGCAAACATATTTCAAAGGATTATATCCAACTCCATTACAGCATTTCTGGCTCTTTGGAATAAGTTCAGTCTCACAGCATTTTACTGGCACTGGGTCATTCTTTTTAACATGTGCTTTAGACTCTCCACTGGAAGCTGAGCAGCATATGGTATCTGACATATTCATATAATCCTGCCCACAACAGAACATCCCTGCAACAATAAAATGTTATATATGAATATGAAATAAAAAAAGAGAAGAAAACTGAGGCTGCTATAAAGTTTGGTATAAAAATGTCAGACTCAGGCAGTTCCTGAAGCGGTACGATAGCTCAGGTAGCATTTCCCTACCAAGGTGATTTAAATGTACAGTGAGGGGTCCTTCTGAGCAAGAGCGCTAGACACTAATTAGGTAAAGAACACACAAGAGGAAGTGTTCTAACATCATTCAGCAGGGGGCCAAATTTCTCCTAAGCACCATAAAAAATGATCTGATTTCTGTCATGAGAACTGCCTGCCCATTTTGTGATGATAACATCTTGTTGCAGAAGAAGGGGTAGTTAAACCACAGGAACTCAGAAGAAATCTTTAGAAATTCACAAGGGAGAAGAGGTCACCCAAGCACTCTGGGATAAGAGGCTAGACAGTGGAGAGGTAGCACCATCCTAGAACTGGAGACTTTGCGCAAGCATCTTGTAAGTTTCTGCCTGCCTTTGTCTAAGATACAGATATTTGATTCTTGTGAATCCAGCAGCAACTGTAACCATTCTTTGGTCATGAGATAGATTTGTATTCAAAACCAGCTGAGTGCACTCACTGATCAGGTGAACCATTTGGCCACCATTCTTCGAGCTGCCCTAGACCCATCACTGGACGTGGCTAAGAGGTTGGGGTGGTGGCCAAAAGCCCTTGCAGGGAGGATCATTGATCGCCACTTCTTGATGAAAGACAGGTGTGCCTGAGATACCAAACAGCCTCCTTTCTCCCACCCAATTCAGTGTAACTGCTTGTGTTCACATCATTTAGATCTTGCCATAGAAGAGCCACAGCAGAAATACAGACATAAAAGGCTGAATAAATAAACAATGTACTAGAGTCAGATTAAGCTAGAAATTAAGATGCCTATACCTCATGTCACAGGGCTATCAGAGTAGAATTTATATCCAGTTATATAGCAGCGCAATGTGATGAATGATTTATTTTCATTAGAATTTTGTTTATTTATTATTAGTCCTGACTGATAACGTAAAGAACTTCAACTTCAAAGGGCCCTGGGGTCGCGAATTGCTCAATCTGGTCCTGTACAAACACCTACATTATGAAAGACACTCCTAATAATAGACCGATGAGTTTTAAGTGCTTTCCAGTTTATAAAAAAAATCATTGAAAGTTGACACTGACTTGGCACATGCCTTAAGAAAGATGTTTATCCACACATGACTCCAAAGAACACTCTCATTGATCTTTCCACTTTAAAAACATATCTCTCAATATTAAAAATTTGTTATTTATGATTAATGATATACATTGATCATAACTGCATTTCGACATCATGTTTAAAGGTGATAACTGTTCAAAGTAATTGGCTTAAAAGTAAACTGTTTTCTTTGGTGCTTTATTAATAATTTCAGTTGTATTAACATTTCCAGGGGAAGTTCTTTCAAATAGGTACACACAGCAGGGCTATCATTGTAGTCTGAGTCTTGATTATGATGGGTAAAATTCACACACTGTCTCACACACACACACACACACACACTAAAAAGAAAAATCCACAGCTTCAAGTTTTATATTGTTTGGGCATTTTTTTTCTGCTGCTTTCTGATCAGACATTTAAATACAACCTTGGATTCTTTGCTGTCATTTTTTTTTTTTTTCTCCAGCAGTTTTCTTAAAATAATTCATGTTTCTATTTTAAAGAGCAATCAAAATCTGAAAACTGGCCCTTTAGGGAGCAGAATACATTCTCCACCTCTACTCCCAAATTACTTTACGGTTTCACCATGCTTTAAGTATAAAATCAAAATGCAGACATTGACCTAATTCCAAACTCCTAATCAGTCATCTGATCGCTCTGAGGGACTTTTGACAGGTCAACTAAAATTTTGATAATGAACTGTTTTTACACTAGAAAAAAAGGATGCTTTCTTTCACAAAGAGCTTCATCTTTGTTTCACCGAATTAAAATTTAAAGCCAAGATTTCACTCACATAACAAGAAGTGACTCCCTTTCTCGTTTCTTTGGTAAACCATTACTTCTTTAATTATTATCAACCTTGTTCCAGTGTGATAAATTGCTAATTACTTAATACCCTAATCAGCGTTCATTCTTTGCACAGATAAACTGTGACAGTGCCATTAATTTAAATAGTAATTTCACTTAATGGCCAGAACGGCACACCAGATTTTTATGCAGCATTTTCTGAAGACTGCATCCATCACTGCAATATTCTGACATAAAGATGTCTGACGTGCACTAACTCACTTAGGGAGAGCAGATGTTGCCGAGCAGAGCTTGGTAGTAATTCCCATAGTGCATCACTTCAGCATGAATGAGCTGCAAATTCAGAGACAGACAATCTTCTGAAACTGCATTGCAATAACTTTTGACCCTACCTAATTTATCACATGGAGCACTTGACTTTTGAACTTTGACACACAGAAACCTCAGTTTTAAATATGCCCAAAGAAAACCAAAATGGGTCATGTATTATTGATGGATTGATCTACACTTCCAGAGGCTCTTCATTAAATTTGTACAAAGGTGGAGATTCTCTTTGAACAAGATGCAGATGTTATTAAAGGGGTAGTGTATGCACTGAACTATTAGATATTTATTTCTGAGATAAAACAGCCTATATTGTCTTTCCAAACAGTGCATATATCCAATGGATAGCTTCCGTTGCATTGGATACAACTGAGAAAAGAGTGAAGAAAAGAATTTTTTTACTCATAATATTATGAATACTTCCAATATGTTACTAACACTTAATTAATGTCCATGGCTGAAAGGAGAGCATTTATAAACATACAGTCCTGATGAATTTCTAAATTGTTAATTCTGTAAAACAAGTGTGCCATTTTTCTAAAAATTATCCAAGAATTATCATGCTTTTGAGTTAAAAATAGTACAGTCATAAAAAACAGAGTCTAGAATATGACAAATCATTGTGGAACTCTGGGATTGACCATGGGGACCACATTTTAAGCCAAGGAATTATATTTCAGGCCTGGAAGAATGTAAAAAAAAACAGGTTTGTGATTAGTCATTCTCAGGACAAACATAAAGTTGATGGCAGAGCATGAAAGAAAAGAAATGCATCTTGTCTTCACTAGCAGCTGGCTCTATGGCTACCACCACAAAACTGAGACAAGGTAGGGTAAAAATGTTCCCCAGATCATTGCAATGTATTTTATAGCATTTATACATTACACGTTTCAAAAGGTCATTATGTCATATGGAAATCTTCCTGGGAAATCTTTCAATACACATCTTACACAATGGATTTCTATGATGCATTTTCCTCTCTGCAAAGTCCCCAGATTCCATCTTATGTAACAGGGGTAGTCATTCATTCGACTGATGTCAGAGTCTAGGACATGGAAAGTCAGTACTTTATTCTAGAACAGTTTCAACCCAGAGTTTCATATCCAAGGTTGCATGGAGAACACAGATAATAGAAGTAAAGCAATATGTTCCAAAGGTATGTCATGATTAGTTCCTCATGGCTAACAGAAAATCCTGTCCTCTTTGCCTGATAGAGAGGCTTTAAGTTTCATCTTTTAATATGAAGGGGTATAATCAAGTCCAATCTAAGATTGATGGCACAAATGATAAAACCACATAAGCAAACACTACGAATAAAAACAGTAATAAAGAGGTTTAAAATATATTCAAAGAAAATGGTTAAGAATACATATCCACTGAAATGATGAGCATGACTTTCATCCCGAGGTACCTGTGTAACACTCCTACACAACTCATCTGCCCAGAGAGAGCACTAAAAACATAAATGCTACTCCAGCACTTCTGTTCCAACAGCATCTGTTAATTCACTCCATTTATAAAATACATATTGACAAAGACAACTGAACTGGGACCAGGGAGATTTGATTTGGTGTGAGAAAGTCAATTCAATGTGATTTTGTTAAAGGGCTCCTGCAGGCAAATAAAAGAGTTTAAGTAATAAAGTACATAAAGAGATGTTTTACGAGCCAGCCCGGTGTCGTGGCAGGCACACAATGCCAGGCAGGGAGAGAGGCCAGGCTTAGGAACAATATTATGAGATCCAAACCCTCAAGCAGCAGGTATGGTGTTGCTAGGTCGAGGAAAGAAAGGGCCATATGGATATTCTGGAAGGTCACTAAGGTCACAATCATTGGGGGGCGACAGGAGGGAGAGGCAACAGAGAGAGGAAAAAGACATGTGCAACATGTCTGTTTTCAGTGAAACCTGCAGGGAGGTCAAGAGACTAAAAAGAGATTTTTTTTTTTCCTTTTTAAAAGGCTCATTCTTTCAGTCCACCATGATTACCAGAGTTGGTGGAACTGTTGAAGGTCAGGGGAAACTCTGGAGCTAATTTTGATTCACAGGAATTGAGGGATGGCACAGTTTGCTTAGGAAATAGTTGGCTAGCATGTATATCATATTGAAGTACACTAGTGATTCTGAAATTTGGGCCCATGGACGGACTTCAAGGGAGTATGAAATGGCAAAAAAATTTTTGTGTGTATCCTACATATTATTATTTGAAGTGAGGGTTTGTAAGTTTCAAAAGATTCTACCAGGAGTGTACGACATCCAAAAGATTAAGAGCCTTTGTCCTAGAGGACACTGACCTCTATTCCGTTTCTTAGAACAGGCACTTTTGGCAAGAGTTTTAACGGACTTATCTTTCCTTCTCCTTCACATCCATTCTGCCACCCAAATCTAATTTATCTCCTTAAATCACCGTTCTCATCATCGCATTGACTCTTCCCTGAGTACCAAATAATGTTCAAATCCTTTCGGCTTCTCGGCTTTATCTCCCTCTATTTCCTTACACACGGCATCTTCCTCCAATCAACCCAACTGCTCACTCCTACCTAGACATGCTTTGCAGGCTGCTAATTTCACACTTCAGCTCAAACCATGCCCTTTAGCTGAAACGTCCTTCTTCCATCCACGTGTCTCAAACTCCTACTCGTTGTTTGTGGTTCTGATCAGTGGTTTAGCTTTCTTCATCATCTTGGCTGGAGTGATCATTCAGTCTTAAGATTATGCTTGTATTCATCCCTCTCTTATGCCTGTGTTTAACCTTACAGGCACTTTTCTCCTTGATTAGATTGCAAGTCCTTAAGGATAAAAATGGAATCTTAGCCATTTTTACACTCACAAAGCACTAAGAATGATATTTCGAATATAGTCACTACATGGTACATGTTTATTGAATGAAGGAATATGGCAATTGACTTAAAAAAAGCAACAGATGAGCAACAATGCTAAAATGAGACAGCTTACTTCTGTTTTCAAACTCTTGACTCACTACGGTATTTGGGGGGGGGCAGCACTTTTGCATCCCCACTACTCCATGACCATGGTTTTGTCTTTAATGGACCTGTTTTTAGCTAACACATCTAAAGGAGAAAGAGGTACACAACTGGTTAGTCATAGTACAGGATAACTAACTAACGGCCATGAATTTCTAGCAGACATGATTACTAAGCCTTAAAGCAGTGGGTCTCAAAGTTTGGTGCCAGGACCCTTTTATACTTTCACAAATAATTGAGGACCCCAAATAGCTTTTGTTTATATGGGTAAGATTTGCTGATATTTACTGGGTTAGAGCCTAAAACTGAAATGTTTGAAATAGATATTCATTAATTCATTTAAAATAATGATAAATATATAACATGCTAACATAAATATTTATGAAAAAATAAACATATTTCCAAACTGAGAAAAATTAGTGAGAAGAATGACATTGTTTATATTTTTGCAAGCCTCTTTAATGTCTAGCTTAATAAAAGTAACTGAATTCTCCTATCTGCTTCTGCATTCAACTATTGCAATATCATGGAAGCAACCTAAATGCCCATCAACAGATGAATGGATAAAGAAAATGGGGTAGATATACAATGGAATACTACACAGCCATAAAAAAGAACGAAAATTTTGCCATTTGCGGCAACACGGATGGACTTGGAGGGCATTATGTTAAGCTAAATAAATCAGACAGAGAAAGACAAATATTGTATGTTATCATTTATATGTGGAATCTAAAAAACTACAACAAACTTGTGAATATACAACAAGAAAGAAGCAGACTCACAGATATAGAGAACAAATTGGTGGTTACCAGTGGGGAAAGGGAAGGGAGGAGGAGCGAGGTAGGGGTAGGGGATCAAGAGGCACAAACTACTATATATAAAATAAATAAGCTACAAGGATAGATTTTACAGCACAGGTAATATAGCCAATATTTTATAATAACTATAAATGGAATACAACCTGTAAAAATTGTGAATCATGATATTGTACACCTATAACTTATATAATATTGTACATCAACTATACTTCAATTAAAAAAAAATCTGTTGCAATATTACATGTCATGTAACCTCTGGAAAACTCCACTGTATACTTAAGAGAGAATGACAGTGAAAAAGGCGTATAATAGTTTAGTATTATTGTGAAAATAGTTTTGATGTCACAGACACCACCAGAGGTCTTAGAGACCCTCAGAAATCCCTAAGCCATACTTTAAAAGTCACTGCTTTAGAGCTTAGCACACATACACAGCACCTTTTCTTCTAACTTGGGCACACTTGTGATGTGTAGTCAATGTCTCATTTTTTTCTGGTCATCAGAAAATGTTGGCAACTTGGTAGTTATACTGGGCCTGTTCATCAGACTTGATAAACATTGATATGGTTTGGGTTGGAGAGTATCCAATGCTTGTTCAGGTATCGGAATGCTCAGGAAGGTTAAGAGCATGGACTTTATGAATGGAGTTAGAAACTCTTCTTAGTCACAGTGGCAAGAAATTCATGGGCAGATCTCCCAGACTCCCTTGCATTTAGGTATCGATAGATAGCTGAGTTCCAGTCAATAAAGTGTTAATAAAACTATTTGCTATTTCTAGACCTGGCCAAAAAAGCAAAACAAAACCACACCTGTTATTTCATACTCTTTTCTTCTTCTGACTGCAGACAACTCCCAGGTGACCCGAGAAGCTACCTGTTGAAAATGACAGCACTTCCTACAGCCAGAATGACTGTGGGAAAGAGATCTTACCCTGAAGATATGTTCATACCACAATACTATTATATGGGAAAGAAATGAACCTCTATTATCTTTGAGCCTTTATATATTTTGAGGTTCATTTACAGTAACAGTGTTACCTGAAGTAAAACAGCCACTTACTAGATGTGTGATCTGGAAAAAGTTTTTAACTTCTGTACTTCTGTTTCCTCATCTGTAAAATGGAGATAATAATAGTACCTACCTCATAGGGTTGCTGTGTTGCCTACGTTTTGTTGTTGTAATTTGTCTCCTGCTCCTTGTATACATCTTCTAGCCAATAAGCAGTGTCCAGGAAACACTGAGCTGGATTTCTTGACTGGACTTTAGTTATCTTTAGAATACTAACCTTTTACGTCTACAATTCATAGGGGATATTTCTGAAATGACTTATGTGACTATACCAGACACTTGTGTATTATATGATTTAATACATCATTCATTTTTAAGAAGATCTTGGGAGGTTGGTTTTTGCTGTTTGTTTTTATTTTTTTTGGTCTTACCTGGCAAACTCAACTTTCTTGTTACCTTATAGTACAGATCCAGGTGCCCTGTGCCATTTCTTGGAGATAATCCTTAAATTCCTTAGGTCAATGAAAATGTCATAATTGAAATCTAATTCTGCTGTATATAGGACCACTAGCCACTCTTACTATTTTCTGGACAGCTGATGGAGATCAACATAATGACATGGGACTATCAACCACTTTGACAGTATATACATTAAAATCTTCCTTTAAATATGTCCTACTGGGTTGGATTAAAAAATGCATAAGATGGATACAGTGTGGATCCAGAGAGGTGATTTATAGCTTCACAGAACAGTAAATGCCTTGGAAATACACTTGATGGTTGTACAAAGATAAAATAAGAAACTAGAAATCAGGTATTTTTTTTGACTCAAAGAAGGAGATGAATTTTTCTCACACTGGGAGGATTGAAATTTAGTTATGAATAACTTAATTTGGCATTTCTTACTTATTTAAGGGCTATCAAAATACTGAGAGTCTAGTATCCTTATTAAGGCATAAGATTCTGGTACACCCAGGATTGATACTTTTAATATGTTTTGATTATTTACTTTCATTATTGAAGTGCTCTTCTTAATAGTTTTCATCAGAACTTACTTTATTTTATTATTTTATTTTTGACCATGCTGTGTGTCTTGCGGGATCTTAGTTCCCCAACCAGGGATAGAACCCGCGCCCTCGGCAGTGAAAGCACGGAGTCCTAACCACTGGACCTCCAGGGAATTCCCCATCAGAATTTTACACAGAAGAGAATGTGTACAAGAACATGGTATTTAACAATAACACTATAATAATTTAAATAATTGTTACTTGTATTATGGATAACTCTTTGATGGTTTTTAAAAAGAGAAGAAATTAAAGAAAGACAGCAGAGAGTTCATAGTTCATCTCCATCAAGATATTATGATGTCCTGAAATCTTAACTTGGAAGGACTGGAATTCCAATGCATACTAGTTGCAGGGGTAGATTTATCTTGAAGCTCAGGAAAATTGATCTTCAAGGCCTTTTGCTTGCATGAGCCCCTTCCAAGGCAAGCATGGATATATTTTTATAAAATTTGTGAATGTATAACATTTAACTACAATTTGTTATGGCCACTATCTCTTGCCCTTTTAACTTGTCTTCTGTCATACATGTCCTCATACTGATTGAGATTAGGGTAACCATGGACATTTATGAACTCAAACTAAGGGGAAGTTGAGTCTGGGGAATATTTAGTTTGGGTTCAGTAGCTAAATTTATATGATTTCAGCCACTTTCATAAAAAAGTTGTTAAGGCTTAAATATGTCATTTTCACTGCAATTTGGAAAGATAAGGAATGTGAGAAATTACAGACTCTTAATTTGTATGCATATAAAGGGAAGGTTTAAAGAAAAAGATCAGATAGAAAAATTAATATAATATGAAATAAAAGCTGTAAAAATGAAAAATGAAATCAACTGAAATATTCTGACATCAAGAAGAGGATTGTAACAAAATAAATTTCAAATCATACTCAAAGTAGGAAACTATTAAAAGAAAATGATGGATCTAGGATTGAAGCAATGCATAAACAATATGATTACATTGATAATATAAATTATGAAAAGAAGTAACTCATATTGGAAAAATCTAAACTTCTTACTGATTTGTAGATAAAATAGTGGCATCTATGATAAAATACAACTTAAATTCAGTCATACAATAAGGATATCCATGAAAACTGGTAATGATGCTGTCAATTCAACAATTATTTAAGACAAGTCACTGTAAATCACCTTAAGACAAGAAAACTTGAAATGCCCTAAAATCTTAAAAAACCCTTCGTAGATATTTCTCCAAATTTGAAAATAATCTACATTTCCATAATATTACAATAATGAGTTGTGAAGCTTTAAGTCACTTTTCTAAACTTTAAATAATTAAAAAAATTTTTTGATTAACTATGTGACAGGAAAGAATGAATTATCTTTCTATTCTCTCTACAGATAATTATAGTACAAAGCCATGGCTGTATGAAGAGGTGACCAAGGGTGTCAGTTAAACATGTCAGGGAAAAAAATATAGAGGGATGTCAGAAGTTATATAATCCAAATATACTATTTTTATGTTAGTGGAATCTGCCAGGTTTATCTTTTTACATGTATAATTCTTGTCATTTATTTTCCTCTTATAAATAAATATTTATATTTTATCTTGTCTTCATCATTTGGTTTTATTTTCTTAAAAAGCATCTCCCAAATTTTATAAATTTTGGCACCCCCAAATCTAGATCTGACTAACTGTGTAATCTTGAGCATGTGTCTAATCTCTGTGCCTCAGCTTCCTCATTTTAAACATGTGAATAATAATAGTACCTATTTTGTACAGATTGAGGGAATAATGTATAAAACATTGGGCATAGTACCTCCTAGATAGTAAGTACTCATTTAATGATAATGATTGCTATTAATATTAATGCTAATTTAATAGCTATAGAAAAATAAAGGAATAAAAGAATTATGGCACAACATCATCAATAATAATTTGTATACTCTCATTATTGCTATGAATTATTTTCTTGGTCCAGAACCAATGCATTCATGTGTTTGTGTGTTTGTTTGCTTTTTGGTAGACATGACACTTTTCAAGAGGAAGCAGTTTTGGTCTGCTTTTATGAAACGTATCACATGCACATAAAAAATGTGAGATTACATTTTTCTTTGTTAGACAACGTGTAGCTATTTGTCACAGTAGATGTAATTACGTGAGCTTTCATTACTTATGTGTTTTATATCTAGGGCAAATTTCTCAACCTCTCTGTTTCTGAGATTCCTCCTCTACTGAAAGGTAGATGAGGCTCCCTTACCTGGAAGGCGACTGTACACCACACCCTGTTCCTCTCCCCCGCAGCACTCGAAATCTTTGCTCACAATCTGTCCACCACAGCACTGCTGGCCATGGCCATCATGGAGCCTCCCAGCACAGCAAATCTGGTTTCCGGAGGTGGAGTATGGCAGTCTGCCACAGCAGGAGTCGCCGAGGCCAGTGGAAACCCGATTGTGCTGTTCATCTGGACAGCATACTTCACCTGTCAATTTAGGACAATAACCGTCATTGCATGAATTAAAAAAATATGCTTTGACTCACGACTAAATTTTAGCACGATGATCTTGCAGATGCCAACTGGTTGACAGGGTATCGTCATACTGGAGTTGCAAAATCTCAATACCACTTCAAAATGTTTGCATTGAAGTTGTATAAACACGTGTATAAACATGTGTCTATGTCAACTTAGAGGCAACGCTATGTTGCCTATTTTCTCTCTGACCCCTGATACATGAGCACATGAGGTCTGGTGACATGGATTAAGTGACATTACAAAAAAAGTTTGTCTACAAATACTTTTCTATCTATTTAGTATCTATCTATCTATCTATCTATCTATCTATCTATCTATCTATATTTTTTTTTTTGGAAAGTGGGATGGACTCAGAAATCAATTCTTGATAAATCTGTATTGCTTTTGATTATAATTTCTTTAACCAAACTACATTTATTTAACCAAACAAAAGATTTCCAATGGAAAGGTTAATTAAATGAGAGGAGGTAAAAATACTATATTCAAATCTGCATACTAGTATTTTGCTGAGCTATGGCAGACACTGCATTTCACTGATGTAGTTCCACCCACATTTCCCCTTTATATGATATTCTGAGAAACTTGAGACAAGAATAGAATAATCTTTTGCCTAGTGCCTTGGGATCAAAGGGTTCAAATATTCTAAATATGGTAGTCATTTTTTTTTTTTGTATGAAGTGGCTTCTAAAAGACAAAAAAAAATTTTAATTGCTTTTCTTAAGAATATCTTAGAAAGGACTAATAAGAACTTGGAAGATGTAAAAATCAAATTTCACCTTTCCTCTCTATCTCATGACCAATGCCTTCCTAGCCCCTGGAACCTTGACCTTCTCCTCCCATTGCCTTACTACTCTTCTTCTTCTTACACCTTCAAGAGACCCTCTTCTATTTCCTCCACTGCCCTTTCTTAAACATATCTTTCTCCCTGGACACTATCCCTTCATTAAATCTTATGAGGTATGTGAATATGATGGCCAACCTGGCAGGTTTTATAGCTTTAAACCACTGTCCAGATAAGATTTACATAATCTAGTTAATGACTTGCCAAACCTTCTTAAGAAAAGGCACAAGTTTCCTGAAGAATTTAGGATTGCCTCAGGGATTTATAGTCCTGGACTCCCTGATCTCTGTCAATTAGCTCATCCTCTTGAGAAGACAGGATATGCCAAAACTTGGTTAGCAAAAGCCAGATGAACTGCTAACCAAAATGATATTTAAAATGTGGGACAATATTTAACTACAGATAGATATAGAAAGAGTACAAAAGTGGGGCAAGAACTCTTAGCAGTTATCCCTGAGGTCTTTCTTATCCAAAATTCATTGGTCAAAAACCCATCCCACTAGGTGAAATGGACAAATTACTACAACCTACCAAGACTAAATTATGAAGACATAGAAAATCTGAATAGACCTATGACTAGTAACACAATTGAATCACTAATCAAAACCTCCTAGCAAAGAAAAGTCCTGGACCAGACGGCTTCACTGGTGAATTCTACCAAACATTTAAAGAAAAGTTAACATCAATCCTCCTCAAATTCTTTCAAACAATTGAAGAGGAAGAAATACTTCTTAACTCAATATATGAGGTCAGAATTAGCCTGATAACAAAACCAGACACATCAAGGAAAGAAAACAAGAGACCAATATCCCTTATAAATATTGATGCAAAAATTCTCAACAAAATACTAACAAACTGAATTCAATTCATTAGCACATTAAAAGGATTATACAACATAACCAAGTGGGATTTATTCCTGGATAAATTCAACAAGGATAATTCAACATACAAAAATCAATCAATGTAATACACCACATTAACAGAATGAATGAAGGAAAACACGTGGTTGTCTCAACCGGTGCAGAAAAAGCATTTGACAAAATTCAACATTTTTCTATTATAAAAACATTTAACAAACTGGAAGTAGAAGAAAATACCTCAACATAATAAAGACATATGAGAAAAACCCACAACTAACATTATACTCAATGTTACACTCAAGAAAGCTCTTTTTCTAAGATCAGGAAGAAGACAAGGACGCTGACTTTAACCACTTCTACTCAACATAATATTGAAAGTATAACCAGAGCAATTTGGCAAGAAGAAGAAATAAAAGGCATCCATATTGAAAAGGAAGTAGTAAAATTATCTCTGTTCACAGACAATATAACCTCATGTGTATAAAACCCTAAAGATTCCACACCCAAAACCCCATTTGAACTAATAAGAGAATTCAGCAGAGTTGCAGGATACAAAATCAACATACAAAAATCACTTGTGTTTTCATACACTATAAAAAACAAAAATGAAAAATCAGAAAAGGAAATTTAAAAAACAATTCCATTTACAATAGTGTAAAAATACTTAAGAATAAACTTAATCAAGGAGGTGAAGAAAATGTACAGTGAAGACTACAAACTGCTGAAAGAAATTAAAGAAGAGTCAAATAAATAGAAAGGCATTCCATATTCAAGGATTAGAAGACTTAATATTGTTAAGATTTCAATACTACTCAGCAGCTTGAAGCAGGATTTCAGTTCCTGGCCAGAGACTGAGGTTGGTCAACAGCAGTGAGAGCACTGAATCCTAGCCACTAGACCAGTGGCCAGTGGCAAGGCCCTGGCCCGTCAGCTGTGTTGAAATGAATTTCCACATAGAGACGGAAAGTAGTGAAGCAAGTAAAGGCTTTTATTAGGAGGAAAAAGAGTACAGTATGTGTGGATAGACACATGGGAGGGCTCAGAGAGAGACAGAGTCTCCCCCTCGTGGTAGTTGGAATCACTTTTATGGGGCATTTCTTCCAGGTTTCCTTTGGCCACTCATCTTGCTTTGCCTGGTTCTGAGTCCATATATGGTTTATCTCAGGGTCCTCCCACGTGTGCGTGAACATCTCTTAGCCAAGATGGATTCTAGTGAAGAGGCCTACGGGTAGTTGACATCACTTACTATGGGGTGGCTCCCCATCCTGTTTTGACCTCCAAGGAGCCTTTCTGCACATGTGTAGTTGCGGAGGCCTCCTTGACTTCAAGAATGAGGAATATGTGGTCTTTTATATCTTTTCTGGGTGGGGCCCAGCCTTCTCCATCCTGCTTTTATGGAGTTTCTGCTATTATGGAGTTTCTGTCCACAGGGGAGAAACTGTTCAGCCTGGGGCCCATCTATCTCCTGCCTCATAGAGATTCAATGCAATTGCTATCAAAATCCCAACAATACTTCTTGCAGAAACAGAAAAATCCATCCTAATATTCAAATGGAATCTCCAGGTACCTCAACTAGCAAAACAATCTCAAAAAAGAACAAAGTTGGAGGTCTCACACTTCCTGATTTCAAAACTTATTATATGGACTTATATACACTACCAAATATAAAATAGATAGCTAGGGGGAAGCAGCTGCATAGCACAGGGAGATCAGCTCAGTACTTTGTGACCACCTAGAGGGGTGGGATAGGGAGGGTGGGAGGGAAGCAGATGCAAGAAGAGAAGAGATATGGGGATATATGTATATGTATAACTGATTCACTTTGTTATAAAGCAGAAACTGACACACCATTGTAAAGCAATTATACTCCAATAAAGATGTTAAAAAAAGAAAAACTTATTATAAAGCTGCAGGAATCAAAACAGTGTGATCCTAGTACGAAGACAGACATACAGACCAATGGAATAGAACAGAGCTCAGAAATAAAACCTCGGGTGTATAATCAAATGATTTTCAACAAGGATGTCAAGACCATTCAATAGGGAAAGGACCAAATTTGTTGGAAAAACTGGATATCCAAATGGAAAGAATGAAGTTGAACCCATACCTTATACCATATACAAAAATTAAATAAAAATGGATCCAAGACCTAAATGTAAAAGCTGAAACTACAAATTTTTTAGAAGAAAACATAGGAGAAAAGTTTAATGACATTGGTTTTGGCAATGATTTCTTGGATATGACACCAGAAGCACAGGCAACAATAAGAAAAATAGATGATTTGGACTTTATCAAAATTAAAATGTGTTATGCATCTAAAGACACTATCAACTGATTAAAACTGTAACCCACAGGAGAAAATATTTGCAAATCACATATTTAAAAATGGATTAATATCCAGACTATATAAAGAACTTCTACAACTCAATAACAAAAACACAAACAATCCAATTAAAAAATGGGCAAAGGATACATATAAACATTTCTCTAAAGAAGATGACCAATAAGCACAAATAAGCTCAATATTATTAATTATTAGGGAAATGTGTATCAAAACCACAATGAGATGCCACTTCACACCCAGTTATGATTATTATAAAAAACAAAACAAAAACAGAAAATAACAAGAGTTAGCAAGAAAGTGGAGAAATTCGAACCCTGTGCATGGCTGTTGGTGCAGCTGCTGTGGAAAACACTATGGTGGTTCCTCAAAAAATTAAACATAGAATTACCATATGATATGGGAATTCCACTTCTGGGTATATAGCCAAAAAAATTGAAAGCAAGGACTTGAACAGATAATTGTACACCAATGTTTATAGCAGCCTTATTCACAGTAGCCAAAAGGTGGAAACAACCCAAATATCCATCAACAGATGAACAGATAAACAAAACGTTGTATATACACACAAATGGAATATTATTCAACCTGAAATAGGAAGGAAATTCTGACACATGCTACAACATGTATGAACCTTGGAAACATTATGTTAAGTGAAATAAGCCAGTCATAAAAGGACCAATATTATATGATTCTACTTATATGAGGTACCTAGAGAAATGGAGAAATGATCTTACTGTGAACAGTGCAGTTGCTGTATTTGTTACATTTCTCTGGGTGAGAGGTTTCTCCTGTCTGGTCTGCAATGTAGTTCCTATTTCTTAAATCTTTACAGCTAAAGAACTCAGTGTCCCTTGTTGGCAAACTTTCTTTAACATAACGTGTCACAAGGTCCAGGGGCAGCACCAGTTAATTAAACATCACTTAGGACAATGGTGGGCTTAGAGGAACAGTGTACATACCTACATTGGGGAAAACCAAACCAACTCTTTTTTTAAAAAAAAAAACTCCACTTTTGAGTGTAACAAATATCGATTGGATATTTTAGTCATATTTTCTGGAATCCCTCAGAATGTTATTCAGTTACTGACAGAAGAAAAGGCTTCATAACAAGAGGTGTGGATTATATCAATGAGAAGTAAAACATTTTTTTCCCCCTCAAAAAAGGGCTATTAGACATAAGATACAAGGATCAGTCACCTTGTCATTAACCTCTCAAAATGAATCTATTTCACGACAGGCTTGAAAATGTTTTCTCTCTAAAAGCTACCATGCAGTCTTAACAGTTAATTGTTATTCTTATCAAAGAATGACCCGCATTAACATTTAGCTTGAGGTCATTAGCATATTTATAAAAAAGAGGGGAGTGGGAAGAGCATTCTTTCCTCTGCTGTTCTTTGTTATAGGGGTTCTATGGAGGAAAGTTGTGAGAAAAAATGAAGTCAATATTGTCCAACAAAATGAAGTAAATATTATTCACCAATATTTCAGAGCTATCTAGAAATATCAAAATGCCTATACCTGTCTCAGCCTTGAACTGGCAGACTACTGATTGAATTTTAATTACATTGAAATATAAGATGGTTTGGGGTCAATACACTTTCTTTCTTAATGTAAACAGTGTTAAACCAGTTAATAAAGACCATTGGCTGAAAATAGAGGTCACAGTATAATCTCTTCTTTTAGGTACTGATATATTGAGATTCATGACTGAAGTAAAACATTTTCTTTGATTATCCAATAAGATTGCATTTTTTCCTTTTGACATCAAGGTAGGCATTCTAATCCTGTGAAAAATTAACCACTTAAAAGATCCAAATGTGGGCCATGCTCAACAGATTGGTAGATATTAAAATGCTTGAGGTCTGAGGGCTTCCCTTGTGGCGCAGTGGTTAAGAATTTGCCTGCCAATGCAGGGGACACGGGTTCGATCCCTGGTCCGGGAAGATCCCACATGCCATGGAGCAACTAAGCCCGTGAGCCACAACTACTGAGCCTGCGTTCTAGAGTCAGTGAACCACAACTACTGAGCCCGCTAGCCACAGCTACTGAGCTCATGTGCCACAACTACTGAAGCCCGCGTGACTAGAGCCCGTGCTCTGCAACAAGAGAAGCCACCGCAATGAGAAGCCCGCGCACCACAATGAAGAGTGGACCCCGCTCTCCACAACTAGAGAAGGCCCATGCACAGCAACGAAGACCCAACACAGCCAAAAATAAATAATAAATAAATAAATTAATTTTAAAATATATAATAAAAAAAATAAAATGCTTGAGGTCTGAATGAGCATGTGTCAATATACAGATCATGGAGGTTTTAAAAAATCTTGTTTTAAAAATTACTTATTAAAAAGTTTTGTATAATATCAATAAACGACCTTTGAGCTTCCATGACTTATTTTTGGGGAAAAAAAGTTGAATTTTATTTGGAAATAGAACAAAAGTAGATTGATTTCTTAGTTGGAGATCCGACACTTTGTGCTAGGATTGAGAAAGGTGACAGGTAAAGATCCTAGGTGTTCACAGCCATGACATATGCAACCAAGTGTTTTTCATCAATTTTAAGGCATAGTGGATATTTTTCAGAGTTGGGACAGTTCATGGCAAATCATAACTTATCAAAAATTTTAATGTGACTTGGAGATGAAAACACAATTGTTTAGTTCTATGCTAGACTTAGAGAAAAGCCTAATATGACCTATTGGTCTGAAGAATGGGAAGGATGGAACAACAGAAAATTTCCATCTCGCCTCTATAGTTATAATTTTCAAGGCAAATTTTTTTGCAAGGAGGGAAGATGTGAAATATAGTTGAAAACTCCCAAAGTGTAAATTATTTTGAGAGAGTAAAGCATCTGACAGTGTTTAATTCATTGCCTAACACTATGATTTGTAGTATAACGAAGTTAAGGCTTTTCTGCAAAATCTTCGTTTCTGTCACCATTGTGTTTTCTTACTTGGAAAATCCAGTTGATTAAGAGTTAATTATGAAAGTATTTGTGCATAAGAATCAGAAATAACTGTACTTTTACAAAGGCAGATTTTTCTATTAATTTTAAGGAAAAATTATGAAGAATAGAAGATCTCTGCCTTGAATAAACCTGCATAGTATTTAAACATTTCACTTTCCCTGTTTGCTCCAGTGTTTTGTAAAGGATATACTGGGTGAGACAATTTCTCGATACAGATATCTTGGATGGATATATTTGTACCGAACACAAGGTACACTGAACAATACCTGAATTAACTACATGTTTGGCATAAATTTCATGTTAAACTAGATATCTCAAAGCATTGGGCATCCAAACACTTAGCTTTCTTCTCTTTCTCCCATATCTATTTTCTGTGCTTTTAAAGAAGAAATAGGCATTAAACTTAGGTACTAGGAAAAAAAAAATCTGTATTCTCAATGGCTTTTCTAGAATAAATAGTAACTGATAGTAACAGTAATGAAGATTTTTAGAAGTCTGGAATAGTCATTTAAGAATTATGTTAACACCTATTAAGTAGACTGCTCAAAAGAGCATGGATTTTGGAAAGACACACAGATTTGCATTTCAGCTCTTCTACTCCCATCTATGTGGATCTGGGCATGTTACTGATGCTCTCTGAACCTCTTTCCTTATTTGTAAACTTAAGATAAAATACCAATCTCCTACAGCTGTGAAAAATATATAAGGTATCATATCATATGTAAAGCCTTGAATACAGAGCGTGCCAGAAACTTGTTGTTTTATAAATGCCAACTGTTGTTATCTTTATTTTCAGTTATATTCACTGGACATTGTTTTGTGTAGTTGAATTTGGAAAATGGCTTTTTCAGTTGGCTGATAAGGCAGAAGGAAAAGAAGGTGAGGAGGGAAAAATTCCTGATTGCTACTCTTTGCTACATCCCTCCTTCTCCTGCCAGACCTAGAGCAATTAGGGGGCCTCAGATAAATGGAACCTGTGGTTATGAACCCTCTAGGAACAATGCATACATCCTTCAGAACAGAAATGGAGAAAATGGAGAACAGCTTCACGGAGTGGAACACGAAGAAATTCACAGAGTTTATGGTGAAATACTCAGCCATGTGGATAAAATAAAGTCACAAAAAGGGAATTATCCAGCTCTCCAGATATATTTCTTTATGTAATACATATAATGAGTCTCTATTCCCTCTCTAGTTTGTACCTAGTCTTGCTTATATTTCAAAAAAGCTGAGAGAAGAAATGATACCTAAAGCCAGCCATTGGCTATGTGTTAGTGGTTTAACCTTTGGTGGGGAGGTGCTTAAAATAGTTCATTTACACAAGTCACATGTTTGCTTTTTCTGGTTCCCAAGATTACTGAGTACTACTGGAAATGATCCTCACCTGGTAGAATCCTAACGTAATACCCCGAGCAGCACTGATGATTCGGTTGTCCCTCTTGTATTCGGCCACCACAACAAACTCCAGTTGAGTTCAAAACAAATGCGATGTACTTCTCTTCACAACAGCGGTGTCCAGGCTGGGCGTCATAGAGAACTCCATTACAACACACCTGAAATTTGAGAATCAGGTATAAAGAAATAGTTTTATTAAGAATATTGTACCACCATATCTTATGTGATACAGTTATTTTTTAATAAGGACTTGATCTGAGACCAAATGTAGCATATTTCTGATAAAAATTTAAAGGTTTACAAAGTACATTTTCTCTGTATCATTCAAATTCTACCAATGCTATTTGATACAATGTAGCTTCTTTTAGCCTTCAACCATGCTTTGTGCTCTATTATAATACTCTATAAATATGAATTATCTTTTGAATGTCAGTGCTTCCAATGAGAAGATGATTTAGAATTGTAAATGAACAATTTCCTTCATATATATGTTTTTATTTTAATGATTGTTTAATTTAAAAACATCGCATCTGTGGAAACCTGTCTCTCATTGATCTTTTTTTTTTTAATACATTGCATTTTCCTTATACTAATTTATATGATCACTTATTTATGAACCCAATCTTCAGACAAGGCAATCTCAACAGTGTCCAACATTTATATATGTGTGTGTGTGTGTGTGTGTGTGTGTATATAAAAGGAAATTTATATGGAAATTAATTTTGAAAAGCCCTTTTAACAGTGTGTTTTCTCCAGGAGCTGTGGAAGAAATTATGTGCTTGAGCAATCAAATAATTATTTTGCATGCTCACTTGAGGTCTGAGAGACTGACACTCTGTATCTAGAACAAATGAAACACGGAATAGTGCTGAGATGTAGCCTCAGAACATATACTTGGCATAAGTTGCATTAATTAGATAGATGTTTCCTGTGGCAGACAAAATCAACCACTATTTAAGAGGTGCTTCTCTTTTACCTTTTTGCTCATTGCTACTTCCAGCCTGCACCGACATTTGATTCATGCTTAATACAAGGGCAGTAAAATATGGAATCTCTAAGTCTGAAGACTAGCTTAGTGCTTCATTCATTTCTCAAAAGTGACCAAAGAGCATAGAAACTGGGCAGAAGTCTATTTCTACGTTTCCTCAGGTAGCCCTGGTAAACCAACTGCAATAAATTGGCTTTGCTGTGTCAAGTTATTAGCAATGAAGATTCAAAATCAGTCTAATTCCAAGGATAAATTGCATGACTCCTTTCTTTGATGCCATATTCTATGTGACAAGTAAATTTTCAAATTATACCCCATTTTAAAAGAGTTAAGCAAAAACTCTTCTCTTTGTGTTTATGTGGGATTTAGGAATGCTGGTCATTTTTGCTTTCAGGGTAAAACAATACACACCTTCCTCTTGTTTTATGACAGTGACCTAAAATCTTGCCCTTTGTTGTACAATCTTAAAGAATTTGTTAAAGTCCCATTCACGTATAGTGAGTTTCTGGACATCGAAGAACATCCAGCCTTTTCCTTCAGCAAGATTCGCTAGGACTTACCATCCTTTTAAATTTTCAAGCATTTATTTAGTGATAGGTCATTAGGACTGGTTCCCTTCCATACTTTCAGTGTCAGTGCCATTCTCAAGCTCTTTCAGTCACGTGAAACTTGTGCCTTTCTTCTAACCAACTCTGGTTTAGATCATCAATGGGTCCCCAAAGGGGACATTTTCAAGAGATTATTTCTCTTGAGAGGTCTCCTCCTGAACAGAGTATTTCTTAATCTCCGAATTCAGTCTTCAAGTTTGTTGTCTCAGAAAACAATTTTAATAACTTGAGCTGGTAAGTGTGTAGCTAATATTCAAATAGGCAGCCTGTTCCTGGCTCTATGGTTTCCAAAAGTAATTCTGTAATCTAGTGATTCTCAAAATGTGGTCCCTGGACCAGATGTAGAGGCATCACCTAGGAACATGTTAGAAATGCAAATTCTCATGCTCTACCCCAGACTTCTTCTGGGGGTGGGACCTGCTGTGTGTGTTTTAACAAGCCCTCCAGGTGTGATACTCACTGGGGTTTGAGACCCATGGCTGTAATCACACGGGGAAGCTTGTATAACTATTACAGATGTTCCTGTAGTGATTTAGCCAAAAGACTCTTAGACTCACAATAAATCTATTTTCTACCTCTCTCCAACCTCTCACCCAGGAAATATATATTCATAGTTAACCCCAAACAAAATTTACAAAAAACTTTTTTCCTCTTGAGATTTTAATTGACTTCCTCTTTCGCTGACAATACCTGTGTGTGTCCTTAATCCTTAATGTAAAAATGACTTTGTTTAATGCATCAAAGGTTTTTTTTTTTTTCTCCTGGAGAAAAAAAATGGGAAAAAATGGGAAAATTTATTCTAGCAATTTTTTTTCCTCTCAGAAATTCTAAATTTCATTTCATTTTATGAAAGTGTGCTCATCAGATGGCACACATTTAATGCCTTAAAAATGACATAAAACTTAGGCATAATGACAATTCTGGAGCCTAAGTGTCAAAAAAAAGTACAGCTAGTAACTATTAGTTTTATGGCATTTCTTAGATGATAGCAACTGCTTAGCCAGTGTCAGCCATAATAATTTGTATTTTGATCCATATTGCTTCAACAACTCACTTTCATAATTACTATGTCCTTTTGCAGTGAATCTTTTGAATTTAGTAGTAGCTTTAGTCATTACATGTGTGATGTTGTTGACAAATAGGAACATTATTTCATCATGTGAAATCCTATCTTCAAACTGAGGATTTTCTGCATCATTTATCAATAAAAACCATTTACAAACCCCTCTGTCTGGCTGTATTATTGATCTGGTTCTTAAACTGCAACTAATATGAACACTAATCTGCAAATGGCCATAATTTAAAAATATTTCTGTCAAACCATGAAATGCCCCACTCACAGTTACTCATCAGTGTCATGTAAACAAACACCCACTTGTAGCTGAATGGATTTGTTGTAAAGAAAATTAAAGTCACTCAATCAAACAAATTTGGGAGGTTCTTTATCATTTCAATAAACTCATTTTCCTGTGAAGATGATGAAAAATGAGAAGGCTAAAATGCTCATCAGGAAGATAGGATTTGTATAAGCATCCTTCCTTTTCCATGGGGTCTTCTTGATAGGTGGAAATCTTGATCATGATAAATCATGGTTTAAGAAGCAAGTGATTTCCTCAGACACAAATGTAAAATGTTAAAAGTATCCTCTCACTTTTCTGGAGGTCACTTGATAGCAATATCATCTATCAAAGACATAGCAGATAATCTTTAAAAAATTAAGTCACAGTTTTAATTTATTATGTTGAATTGTAATTTCTTTTTTCCCCAGCTTTCTTGAAATATACTTGAGAAATAAAATTATATATGTTAAAAAAAAAAAAAGCAAGTGATTTCACTTGGAGTGTTTAGTGAGAAAAACATATTTCACTGACTAGTTTGAAAAGATTTACCTTAGCCTCAGGAGAGTAGCACCTGGGTCCACAGATAGTTTCAGGTTTTTGACACTTCACTGCTTTGCAGACTTCATGACTGTGGTCCTTCACTGACTTCTGGATTTTAAGGCATGAATGCCATGTTTTCCGTAAGAGATCATATCCGAGAATGATGCCATTTGGCTTCCCTGGAGACATCCAATCAATCTGAAGGGATCTGCAATGGACAGAATAATCAGTATTTCTGAAAAGACAACATTTAACATTGCTGTTATCAGTCTCATCTGCCTTGCAGTTTGGTCAAAAGGTCTATTTCATCAACAACTTCCTAATTAAAAAACTGGAGCAAAAGAATATATATATACTAATATATATTCTGATATATGCTCCTACCATAGACTATGTTTTGAGAATCAATCAAAACCATTTAAGCTTTTGGGAGAATAACACATGACATGGGTCTGGTGGTCTCCCACTTTAAATTTCAGAGGCAAAAAGAAAGTATCATTGTCTGTGGCTAGTCAGAAAATCAACAGAAAGTTTTGGTTGATAAGTAAAAACAAGACACAAATAATTTGACTTAGTAAATAGGGTGGAAATTAGAATATGTGTCAGACTTAATCCCTATTTATAATCCCCTTCTCCTTTGCCTTCCTTCCCTCAGCTAGGACTGGCCACGTGACCCATAGCTGCTCAAAGAGATGCAACCAGAAGATGGTGGGATTCTAATAAAGGTCCCTAGGAAATTTTAGCTTCCTTGATGTGGCTGTCGCCTTTTCCCCTTTTCTTTCTTTCTGCTAAACATGATGTCTGGAACTTTGGCAATCACCTCATTCTTCTTGCAACCATTTGAGAAAGACCATAAGAATCACAAAGACGCCTCTGCGGTATTTGTTATAACTGAACCAATGCCAACAACAATCTACCTCTAGAACTACTTACTTGAGCCTCTACTGTTGGTTGTTTTGTTACTTATAGCCAAAGTACATGACCAAATTGATAAAATCTTTTTATCAGTTATCAATTGATAAAATTTATCAATGAATTTATTTATTGATACATAACATTTATAAATTTTCTCAATTGATAAAATTGATAAGCTCCCTCCAAATATACTTTATCTTAATTTTTTGACTCATAGAAACAGATTTAATTCTGCAATAGTTCTTTATATACCATGATCAAATATGTTTTGTGGTCAGAAAAAGAGGAATTAGAGATTCCCATAACAAACTCCTTTATATTATTATGTTCTTGAAGATGTTTGATTTTTAAAAATTGAGCCACGGTTTACTCTAAACATATAAATATACTGTTTTGGGTGGTTTGGTATACAATGAAGGCATAACATGGGACCAAAACTTTACTGCATTTTCAATGGTCTATTAATATTTCATCTGCTGTACTGAGTGAGATCGTAACATAAAGCTGTTCACAGAAGAGTGAATCCTGAATAAAATGATCTACTCTCAGGTTAACGTGCAGAACTTTAATTCTGCACTTACGTCTACTTGTCAGAATGACACAGTCTAGATGACATACCTGTACTATCTTTAGTATTTTTTTAAGAAGTCTATAAGAAGAAAGTAGTTAAAGTTTTAATAAAGCCCCAGAGATTTGGACATGACATATTTTTGCAATTCAGCACAGCAAGGAAAGTCTGTTATTTGCAAAACACTAGGTAAATGTAAAATAATTATTTTTGTTCTCATTATTTTCAAAAAAGAGGGTGGAACTCTGATACTCAAGATTACTTTTATTGTTTTAATTCTAGAATTGTCAACCATAACAACCATTCACAAATAGTTATAGGTTAGCTTTACATATAAAACCTTCCAGTAAATACTCTGGAGAAGAGCAAGCACATATGAGTTTAGTCCCTATACTTTAAGATCTTAAAATAAAATTATCACAATAACTTATGTTGACCATCTTTCTGCCACTGTGTAAAATAATATTTTTGTTATACCTTTCATTTTCAGGAGAAGTATGTCTTTACAGGCCAAATTTTACTGGACCCAATCAGAATTCTAAGTGACATCACATGTTAGGAATTCAATTAGGCCCAAACATTTACATTAAAAAGCCGCAGTCAAGATAAACCTTGACATTTTAATAGACTGCTACAAAAGAAAATTATTTCCTTTTCTTGGAGGTACAAACATAACACTTTCACTAATAAGACTCCATAGATAAGAAATTAATGTCACCTATGAGAGAACAGTTTCACAGGTGACTTGTATAGTCACCATTATTATTCTAAGGTCTTTATCCAACTCTCAAAATTAATTCCACGTTTTGCAGATACCTCTTTTGTATTCATTGCATAATCAACTACAGGAAAGACTTCATTTAAGTGACATTCAAAGGTCGGACTTATCCACGAAAGCTGACGAACTAGTAAAGTCTAGAAAACACCATGTAGAGCCATGCCATTGTAACTTCTCTTTCTCGCACAGAATAACTGCGAAGTGAGACCACCTATATTTTTAGTGATAGAACGAACAGTTTTGATGTTGAGGATTTGAGTCAGGTACACTAATGAACGTGAGCAAAGAAGAATAGGGTGTTTAACACCTGTCCACCTCTCATTAGAACCCATGGGAGGAACACTGAAAAATCTTTTGGTTGTTGATTTAAGATGAAAGACATCTCTGAGAAATGCACACCATTATTAACTGGATTAATGGTTTCATCGCTTTGATGTTTAAGAGTCAAATAGAAGGAACATTCTTAAACCATAGGAATTAATGTGAAATATTGGAGAAACAAACCGAAGGTTTTTTTTGTTTGTTTGTTTTAATACATCAGTAAAGGTAGGCTCATGCAGAAACATGACCATGAATCCTCAAATGGATCTTCTTTTTTGGGGGTAGATTTGTTCATAAAGTGACAATTAGAGTTTACTTAGCTTCCAGAGCACTAAGGAATAAAATTTAAGCTACCTTAATAGAGCTTCTGATAAAAGCCGCGATGTTTACACACATTCATTGGGTGTTTAGAAAGTCTAGTCAGAGCTATTGACTATTTCTTTTTAAGTCTGTCATATTGTTAGTAGATTTACTATTCTACTTCTGTTACTACTATATACCCCTGTGGCCACCGTCACCACAATAATCATCACATTCAGCTTAGGAAGTACAAAATAACATTGAAGATAGAAATAATTATGGGAAAATCATTTCTCTATCACTTACCTTTACCGGTAAATATTAAAATGATACAGTTCAGAAAAAACTTCTATGGAGAGTTACGGTTCCCTTGGTGCTCTACACTTTATCCTAATATTTTATCACAATTTTGTCAAAATGTTCTTGTGTGGGCCAAAGGAAAAAATCTTCACATTACTTTAAGACAGCCATCTAAATTGTTATAAATAGCTGCACGTTCCCTGATCATGTTTACAGAGGCCTTTTAAAAATTCCTATTCAACTTAGTCATTTTTGTCAGTCATTTATATAACATTCAAGTTCTTCAATACTATTCCAGATTGCGGTTATCAAAAATGATCAGGACACTTTTAATATAGGACTAAATAAATGTAATATGACAACAATATTAATTCTCTGCTCTCAAATCAAATAACTGAATGTTTAATTATACACTAGAATATTTAGCATAACTTGTAGTCAGTAAAATATCAAAAGGTAAAAACTCTGTGTCCTTGAGTATGAGGAGATATGAAACATGCATACCTGAAGCATGTCAAATATTATACAGCAGTGTAAAATCAAGTGTTTAAGTGTGTAGTCTAGGGTACAGGTATTATAGAAACACATAAACAAAGATCACTGTGTCTAGACGAACAATGAAGGTTTCATGGGATAAATGGATGTGGACTTGAATTGGAATAAGAGGATGGGAAGAATTCTGAGCAGGAAGATCCATATAAGCAAAAATACGAGGGAGAAGCAGCCGAGCCATATGTAGAAGAGTAATGGGACCAACTTGATGAGCGAATGATTTACATCCAGCAATAATGGAAGGTCACTTTGAACCTAAGAAGAAAGTTATGAAGTCCCTCAAATACTATGTTGAGGAATTTGATGGTGAAATAGGGTGATTGTGCAGTGGTATCACTAGCAGAATAAAAAGTCCTTTTAGAACTAATACCCTGGCAGATTAGAGTAGAAGAGACTAGGGGTAGGGAGAAATATCAGTGAGCTTCTGCAGTAACTTAAGTATGAAAGACGGTTTAATGGGGTTTTCTCTTATTTAGGAACGTAAACTATAGCCCCAAACTGAGGATGACCGATGATGAATTCCTCCGTTAAGTATCTTGCTTCTAAAAGGGAACAAACAGCAAGATTCTGCTGCAATGAACATTGCGGTGCATGCATCCTTTCGAATTATGGTTTTCTCCGGATATGGAGTGGGATTGCTGGGTCATATGGTAGCTCTGTTTTTAGTTTTTTAAGGAACCTCCATACTGTTCTCCACAGTGGCTGTACCAATGTACATTCCCACCAACTGTGTAGGAAGGTTCCCTTTTCTTCACACCCTCTCCAGCATTTACTGTTTGTAGATCTTTTGATGATGGCCATTCTGACTGGTATCAGAAAGAGAAAAACAAATATCGTATAATATCGTTTATGTGTGGAATCTGGAAAAATGATACAGATGAACTTATTGGCAAAGCAGAAATAGAGTCACAGATGTAGAGAACAAACTTATGGTTACCAAGGCGGGGAAGAGGGGGGACGAATTGGGAGATTGGGATTGACCTATATACACTACTATGTATAAAATAGATAACTAATGAGAACCTACTGTGTAGCACAGGGAACTCTACTCAGTGCTCTGTGGTGACCTAAATGGGAAGGAAATCTAAAAAAGAGTGGATATATGTATACATATAACTGATTCACTTTGCTATACAGTAGAAACTAATACAACATTGTAAAGCAACTATACTCCAATAAAAATTTTTTTTAAAATTTAAAAAATAAAAAATAACCCCCCCCCCCCAAAAAAAAAGATTCTGCTGAGTTCTGAGGATAAAGCTGACTTTTAACATTGACCCATCACCCAAACCAATCCAAAATAAACAGAACTCTAGGAGAGTTTTTGAATTTTAATGAATATTTATTAAGTACCTCCTATATGTCAAGCATTGTTCTATACTTACAAATAAACAAGACAAAGTTCCTTCTTTCATAAAACTTACATTTTGCTGGGGGAAGGTGGGACAGTAAACAAACACATAAGTATATAACATGTTACACTGGTTGTCTGAGAAGGCCTGGCTCTTCTGTGCAGAAATCTGAAAGAGGGGATGAAGCAAGTGAACAGGAGTTTCTAGGCAGAGGGAACAGGAGGTATAGGGGTTTTGAGATATCCATGCACATGGCTTGTTGAAGGACAATCAAAGAATCTAGTAGGACAGAGCGGGACTGAGCAAGAGAATGATGGAAAATGAATCAGGTGGGTGTTGGGAGTGTGGGATTGGGGACTGCAGATCCTGTAGGGTTTTGTAGAACATGGAAATAACTTTGGATTCATTTTTGAGCGCACTGGAAAACCATTGGAGATTTTTGAGCCACGGAGTGAAAGAGGAATGATTTACTTAGTGAAGAGTGACATTGAAATCCACCCCCAGTCCACCCCTAAACATTCTCAAGGCTGAGGAAGGAATTCCAAATACATCACTCAGAGAAACTGGAAGCACTTGCTTCTCCTGGTTGGTACTTCCTGAGATGCAGAAACATCTAAGCCCAATTTGCAGCTGTCCCTGGAGGGAAGTATAGAAAGGAGTTTGGGGCAGCTTGACATGGGGGTTGGCAGCCTATATGATCACAGAAAAGGTGCTTGCTTCTCAGTTAGAGAATTCTAATGGCCAGATATTGTCTGGAGCTGCTCTAATGATAGGGTAGACAAGATTGCCACACCGTTGACCTTTAGCATGGTGCACATGAGTGCGTTTCCTATGAGCCAGTGGATGTCTTGCAAGATGGCTGGGCTTGAGCTCCCTTGAAGTTACACTGACCATGACGGTGGGTTTTGGGGGGAGGGGGCTCCAGCAAGAAGAGTGTTTGGTGTGTCCTGCTCTGTTGGCACCATAGATCAGTTGCAGAAGGCAACACTCATGTGAGAGAACTTGGCTTTGGGGAGATCCTCATGGGTTCTCTCAAGGAAAACATACAATTGTTCAAAAAAGTGCCACCTTCCACAGAGGGGGCTTGGATGGCTATCCAGTGATGGAAGTAAAATAGTAACATTGGGAAGAGGCACATTTGAATGAAAGGGAATAGGCAAAAAAGAGCAAGGAGGGAGAAAGGGCAAACTGGGATCAGGTCTGAGCCTGTGAAATGGTGGAATATTTGAACTACATGTGAGCTTAATATTTCGCTGGAGATGGAATGGACTTTTTTTTTTTTTTTTTAAATTTTTGCTAGACTCTTTCTGGCCACGCTGCGCGGCATGCAGGATCTTAGTTCCCTGACCAGGGATCGAACCTATGATGCCCCCTGCAGTGGAAGCATGGAGTCCTAACCACAGGACCACCAGCGAATTCCCGGAATGGACTTTTTGATACTTGATCATGAATCTTAATGACTAAAATGAGACTCATAACTAAAAAATAATGTGAAGGCCATAAGGTATTCCTGAAAGGTTTTTCAAGAGTTGGGGAAAGGACAGCCAAAATATTATGTTTAGGCAGCAAGTAGTAGGCAAAAAGTAAAGCCTTTCCTCCTTGTATCTCACTGAACTAAGACAGGTACATCAACATAAATGATAAAAGCATGAGCTAGGGTTGTGGTGGTGGAAATGGAGAAGAGGAACAGCTATGAGAAGATGCTCCAAAAGAAAATAGACTAAAATTGATATTGAGTGAAATCAGGGGATTAAAAAAAATCAAAGCTAGATGTCTGCGATCATATGCAAGGCGGAGGTGCCTTTGCAGAAATGGATGTTGGAAAAATTGGGTTAGATGAGAATTAAGGCTTGAGGTTATGGAAGTGATGGGTGCCTATCATTATAGAAAATCAATAGGCAATTGAATATATGGGACTGGAGTTTAGGGAGAAAACTGGGACAGAGATCTTGAGACATCAGTATGATGAAAACTGTGAGAATATTTGAACTATTTGAGTAGCAGAGAGAGTCTTTCTGTTGAGAACACCCACAATTAATGAATGGAATTGGAATGAAACCAATAAGTGATCAGGGAGCCAGGGATAAAGCGGCAGTTAAAGGCCAAAGTGAATTGGGAGGAAAAACTGGATTTTGTTGAGATGCATACAAAGACCTCTCAAAAGCTTAGTGATTAGCTGCTTCTGTGGGAACTGAAAAAAGTCGAGAAGTTAAAAGGAGTTTGGGAAAGAGAGGGAAGTGAGAAAATGGAAATAGTGCTGGCAGAGTCTTAAGAATAAGCTCAATATTCTGTAAGGTCTCCTAATCAAATACTGAGTTTGATGATCAGAATTCATTGGCCATCAGAACTAATATTTCCTGAAAGCCATTATGATTATCAGACTATTGACTGGATGTGTACATCAGTTCTAAAAATACTCCAAACGATCTCTTTCGAGAGGTCTTCCCATATCCTTCAAAGACTCAAGTAGACAATACCAGTCCAAACTAAAAGCTGTCTCAAGTTATCCATGCTGGCAAGAAGGGGAGTTGAGAATATGGATGAAGAAGTGATCTGACATTCTACATCTACAGCCCAGCATACTCCCCATTTAAAAAAATAAAACATGGCTCAAAAAAATTGTTTTTAATTGTAAAATTTTTACTTCAGTATTCAAGCTTTCAGTCACTGAAAAAAATCAGAGAGGGAAAATAATGATAGAAGAGATTTCCTGATATCCAATGTCATAGTATAAAAATATAGAGACCTCAAAGTTTCACCCAAATTTGGTGAGGCAAAAAGGGGAAAGTTCTTTTTCCACAAACTATGACCTGTCATGCCATCCTCAACCCCCAGCTATGTACTTTGAAAAGCTAGGGGGATTTCTAAATGAAGATAGTGGTTTAACCTTCATTTAGAGACACAGACCCTGTGCTGCTATCATAAGGAAGCTGGTGTGTAAAAATATCATTTATATCATTCAGGAGCTTGAGGCAAATTTTTAAACAATTATTTGTGAATGCTACAAAGACATTATGCCTCAGCCTTCTCATCAATAATACAGCCCCAAACTGATTTGGAACTGTAAAAACTGCCATGGATCCCATTAAAGGCAATGAGAGACATGATCTGTGTTCTCTCTTTCTGCTTTCCCTTGAGCTTCATGCCTGGAAATCATGCATCTTGGAATAGCAGTCCAGTCATGTAATAAAAATTCTTCCTTGTTTATGTTCTTTTCTTAGCTTATTCATTTATGGAGAATAAATAAGTGAACTTCAGAGGCAGTCCAGTACCCAGTAAAGCTGTCAGTTGCAGTGTTTGTCATATTTCAATCAAAGCCAGAGCCAGCCAGCTATCTTCATCCAGTGCAGTCTCTACATTCTCGAAGACCAGAATTAATGAATTAGCTATTGATTAAATTCTACTCTAGCAAATCCACCAAGGCAAATAAATGAACTACCCAGGGCACGTGTAGGCCACGGCCAGACATGTCTGGGCTATCGATCAGTCGTTAGCATTCTTTGGGGATATAGAAGCAGCTGATGATAATATGACAAGTACGGAAAATGTGATGTAGAAACAGAGTTTGTTTCTGGAGGCGTAGCTTATAAAACTAGAAGGTTTCATCTGATCTTTCTAAATACCTTTGTGTGCTATGGCATCTTTGGTTTATATATAATGGGAAAAACATGTGTAAGTGCTTGTACTGAAGATATTGTAGTCAAAAGCAAGGTATAGGTTAAGGCCAAAGATGAAAATGACATGCTCCATGCTTATAATCAAACAGGCTGGTAGGCTATCGGTATATGTTATGAAAATATATAAAAGTTAAAATTTGCTGATGACTGCTTTTTACCAAAAATAAACAAAGATTCTAAGAAATATGTGTCTTATTAGAAACCAAAATATTCTAAATGCTATAGAAGCAAACCCTGTCTACTGACATTTATCTGGAAGGATTTCACATTTGATTTTGCATGTTGCTAATATAAAAGAGATTTTCTTAAACCAAAATAGAAACATAACTAACAAGTATACACTGCCAGAAGTATAATGAAATTACACAAACAATAACATGCACACAGGAGGCTAACTGCTTTGGTGTTGGTGTAATTTTGATTAATGGCTTGGCGCCTATATCTGCTCATTAGAGTCCTGCCTTTGGAAAATGTTGCCGTGCTACGATAGATCAATTTAAGAAAGGAAAGATTGTACATGCCAATATTTGGTTGTGAATGATTTCCATCAGTTTTTTTGCTAGATCTTTGACCAAAAAAGAAAAAAAAAAAGGAAATAAAGTTGCCAAAGGCATTGGAATAAAGAAAAATATGGAGGGGTTCGTACTTTCTGTGCTGGTCAACATGGAGAAAGCCAGTTATAGCCTCTCTCTCCCACTGATTACTGCTAAAAAGTCTACTCTAACTACAAAAAGCAACCACTCAAGGACTCTGAAAAGTTAACAATAGAGGCAGATCGGGAGGGGAGCCAAAACTTAAAGAGCAAACATTACAGGATGCGTTTCCCATCGTTTCCCCCCTTTGTTTGTCTCCCATCTTTAACCCAAGAGCAGCCCCAGTGTGAAACTGAGCACTGGGCAAGCAAAATCTATGAGAGGAACCCAATCTTTCTGGCCAGAGTACAAAAAGGCCTTGCAAGCCAAAGGGTATGACGGGTATTCCTGTTTCGTTTTATTTCCTCTCTTTTTTCCCGCTCTGAGGATGATTCCAGCCAAGGAGCTGCATGATGGCAGTCCTGGCCAAATGAGAATCTAAAATCCTAAGAAAAAACAAGCTGTCTGACCAGAGGAACCAGGGAAAGCACCCCTGTGGTCCAAAAATCTCATTTATTTTTTCCTCTATTTTCTCTCTAATCTCACTGTCCCCCAAACAACCCCATTTATGTAAACTGTGAGGTATATTGGGAGGCTAAAATTACAAGAGAAACCATGTCTTTCTAGCCAAAGATTTGGGAAAGGAAGTCCAAGTGATGTGAAAAACATGGGGGAAATCTCAGAGAAGAGAAAGCTAGGCAGTCTACTAATTATATACATGAACCAATACAAGTTCTAACTCACCTCCAAGCTGCACAGGCATGGTTGCCTCACAGGCAAAGGAAATCTGGGCACTGTAGCAAAGACTTTGCAATCTGAACCATTACATAATCCCCCAACTAAATACCAGGTTAGCCACTGAGAGGTGCATGCGTGGGGCAGATATAAAGCAGCACAGCAAAGCTTTTGAAAGATGAACTGATATTAGAGCCATTGACCACATAAGCCAAGACAGAATTTTCAGTCTGAAGCTAACCAGTTGATTGCCTGCTGAAACAAGCAAACAAAAACTCCAACCTTCTCCAGAGGATTTTAACAGGACTCAGATCACAACCTGATATTTAAAATGTTCAGGATACAATCCCAAATCACTCAAAATTACACTAATCCAAAGAAAGCTGGAGTGGCTGTATTAGTATTAGACACAATATACATGATGAGAAGAAAATTATCAGGAAGAAAAAGGAATATTACACAGTGATAAAAGGATCAATTTACCAAGACACAACAATCTGAAATATATATGCACCTCATAATAAAGCAACAAAATACACGGGGCAAAAACTGATAGTTCTAAGAAAGAAATAGATAAGGCCACAGTTACATTTGGAGATTTCAACATGCCTCTCACAATATTTGATAGAACAACCAGGAAGGAAATCATTAAGTGTATAGATGACCTGAACATCACTATCACTCAACTCGACCTAACTGACATTTATAAAATGCTCTGACAACAGCAGAACACACATTCTCCTCAAGTACACATAGAATAGTCACCATGATAGATCATATTATAGGCCATAAAATAAACCTTAACTAATGTGAAAGAACTGAAATCATAAAACCACGTTTCAGACCATAACAGAATGGTACTAGAAATTCACAATTCCTCAAAATATTTGGGAATTAAGCAAACTACTTCTAAAATAATTCGTGAGTCAAAGCAGAAGTATTAAGAAAATTAAAAAGTATTTTGAACTAAATGAAAGAAAATGCAACATTTCAAACTTTCTGAGATTCAACTGAAGCAGGGCTTAGAGGAAAACTCATAACTTTACATGGCTCTAGTCAAAAAGAAGAAAGATCTCAAATCAATAATGTAAGCTTTCCTCTCTAAGAAACTGGAAAAAAGAAGAGTAAGATAAATCCAAAGCAAGAAGAAGAAAAATATCAATAAAGAGCAGAAATCAATGAAATGGAAAACATAAAACAACAGAGAAAAAGCAATAAAACCAAAAGATGGTTCTTTGAAAAGATCCACAAAATTGATAAAACTCTAGACTGATTGACTATGAAAGAGAGAAGACACTTATTACCGTTATCAGAAATGAAAGAATGCAAATAAATCCAAACTCTACAAACATTACAACTTTCTGCCCATAAATTTGACAAATTTGGTGAAATTAACCAATTCTTTGCAAACACAAGATTACAGATCTCACTCAAGAAGAAATAGATACCTTGAATCATCCTACACTGTTAAGGAAATTGAATTCTGAGTAAAATACTTTTCAACAAGGAAAACTCTAGGCAAAGGTGAGTTTCACTGGTGAATTCTACCAACATTTAAGACATAAATACCTTTTCACACAATCTCTTCCAGAAAACAGCAGAGTAGGGAATATTTTCCAACTTATTTTATGGGGCCAGAATTACCATGTTACCAAAACCAGGCGAAGACATTACAAGAAATAAAAACAGTTCAATATATTTTATGAGGATAGTCATAAACATCTTCAATAAGATAACAGCAAATTGCATGTATAAAAAGGAAAATACATCACAACCAAGTGGGGTTTATCCAGATAACACAGACTAGTTAATTATTTGAAAATCAATCTATATAATTAACTATATTAACAAATTATATGCAAAAAAGGCATTTAACAAAATTCAATATCCATTTATGATAAAAACTCTCAGCAACTAGAAATAAAAGAGAAGACTTCAACCCGATAAAAGGTATCTCTAAAAAATTCATAGGTAACATCACATGTAATGGTAAAAGAATAGGACCAAGTCAAGGGTGTCTGCCTTATTGAATGAGCCAAGGCAATAAGGCAGGAAAAAGAAGTAAAAGACACACAGATTGCAAAGGAAGAAATAAATTGTTTCTTTTTGCAGAGGATCTATGCAGACCCAGGGAATCTACAAAAAAGCTCCTAAAAGATCCTAAAACTCATAATGAGTTTAGCAAGGTTGCTGCATACAAGGTCATTATACAAAAGTTAATTGTGTTTCTACACCCTAGCGATAAACAATTGGATTTCAATGTTTTTAAAGAACCATTAAGAGTAGTACTCCCCAAAATAAATAGTAGGTATAAATCTAATGAAATATGTGTAGGATCTGAACACTGAATTCTACAAAACACTGATGAAATAAATGAAAGAGGATGCAAATAAATGAGCAATATGCTGTATTTATGAATTGGAAGATGTGGTATTGTTAAGGTGTCAATTCTCCCTGTATTGAACTATAGATTAAGTGCAGTCCTAATCAAAATGACAAAAGGATTTTATAGATATTGACAAGCTGATTCTAAAATTTATATGGAAAAGCAAAGTAATGAGAAAGGTCAGAAAAATTTTTTAAAAAGCTTAAAGTTGAAGAACTCATAATACATGATTTTACAACTTACCGTAAAGCTACAGTAATTAAGATTGTATGATATTGGTAAATGAATATGCACATTGATAAACTGAACAGAATAGAGAGTTCAAAAATGACCTATAAAATATGTTAAATTGATTTTAACAAAGGTCTAAAAGCAGTTCAAAGGAGAAGATATAGTCTTCCCAACAAATTGTGTTGGAAAAATTGGATATCCCTATGCAAAGATGTTAACCTTGACCCACACCTCAGTTTATAGAAATATTAGCATAAAATGAATCATAGACATAAATTAAAAATGTAAACATATGAAACTTCTAGAAGAAAAAATAAGAGGAAATCTTTGTGACTTGACTCAGGTAAGGATTTCTTAGATACAACACCAAATGCACAGTCCATGAATGAAAAAAGTGATAAACTGAACTTTATTGAAATTTAAAACTTTGCTCTAAATAAAAACAATTAAGAGAATGAAAAGACAAGCCATAAATGAGAGGAAAATATTTGCAAATCATATATCTGACAGAAAAATTCAAATATACTTTAAAAATCTGAACTCAACAATAAGAAAGCAACAAATCCAAGTAAAAAACTAATAAAATATTTGAAAAAGCACTTCACCAAAGGAGAAAACAAATTCCAAAAAAGCATTTGCAAAGATGATCAATATCATTAATCATCATGGAAATAAACGTAAATTAAAACCATAATGACACATCACTAAACATCTATTAAAATAGCTAGAGAGAGAGAGAGAGAGAGAGAGGAAAAATTCTTGCAGAATATCAAGTTCTAGCAAAGATGAGAAGCAACTGGAATTCTCATACAATGCTAGTAGGAATGCAAGATGTTACAGTCACTTTGGAAATTGGTTTGGCAGTTTCTTTTTTTTAAATTAATTTTTATTGGAATATAGTTGCTTTACAATGTTGTGTTAGTTTCTACTGTACAGCAAAGTGAATCAGCTATAAGTATACCTATATTCCCTCTTTTTTGGATTTCCTTCCCGTTTAGGTCACCACTGAGCATTGAGTAGAGCTCCCTGTGCTATACAGTAGGGTCTCATTAGTTATCTATCTTATACGTAGGATCAATAGTGTATATATGTCAATCCCAATCTCCCAGTTCATCCCATTCCCCACCTTTCTTGGTGGTTTCTTATAAAGTAAGTAAAATATAAACTTATCCTATGATTCCGCAATCCAACTCTTAGTTATTTACCCACGTGAAATGAGAATCTACGTTCACATTACATACATAACGTTTATATCAACTTTATTCATAGTCACCAAGAACTGGAAACTACCCAAATGGTACACAAACTGTGGTATATTCATACAATGGAATACTATTCAGTAACAAAAATTAACAAACTATTAATATGTGCAATAACATGGATGAATCTTAAATGCATTATGTGGAGTGAAAGGAGCCAGGCTTAAATGGCTACATACTGTATAATTCCACTTATATGACAACATGGAACAGGCAAAATTATAGAGAACAGAACAGAGCAGTGTTTGCTCAGTTTGGAGGAGGGTGGAGGAGGAAGTGGCTATAAAGGGGCCAGTGTGAAGAAATATTCTGACATAATGGAACAGTGTTACATCTTAATTGTAGTGGTGTTCATATGTTTGAAAGTTCATATGTACTTGTCAAAACTCGTAAAACTGTGAAGCAAAAAAGAGTGTATTTTACTATATGTAAATTAAAAAACAAAATAAAAAAATTAAGAGAGTAATTAAAAAGTAAACAAATTTAGGAAACCCAGAATCTTTTTGGAAGTTTAATTCATTGTTAAAACTAGGCAGTTCTCTTCACACCCTTGTCAGTTTTTACAGAATCTATATTTTTTTCTCTTCACCTGTCTTAAATTGTCTCTCTGCTAACCCAAAACAATATCAGTTGATATCTGACTGAGTATGGAATTGAGAAGACGAAAAGGTTCTTTTTTTAATTCAGAATTTTAAGGCATTGTTTCATTGTTTTCTTAACAACGAATGTTGCTGTTTATAGTCTGATAATACCATTCAAATTCCCAATGCAGTATCTACACTATCTGTCTTTTCCTCCTGGAAGTTTTTTGGATGTGATTTTTTTAACCTGGTATTTTGAAATTTCCTGATGATATCCCTTTATTGGCTCTTATTTCAATCATTGTGCTAGTATCTATAGTAGCTTTTAATCTACATACTGGTATCTTTGGTTCTGGGATATTGTCTTTTCCTTTTTTTGGTGGTGGGGGGGCATATTTTCTTGTCATTTTTCTTTGATTATTTTCCCCTTTCTTTTTCCTCTGTTCTCTCTTTCTGGAACTCTTATTATCCAAATATTTGATTTCCAGGATTTTAAAATTTTTTCTTAAAAATTTCATTTGTATTAACAAATTTGCTTTTTATTGCACTTTCAGAGACTTTACCATAAATTTCCAATTCAGCTCTCACACTTTTAATTTCCATGAGGTACTCCCCCCCACCCCTCACATCCTGCTTTACTTTGATTCTTTTTTCCAAGTAGGATTTTTTGGTGTTGTTTTATAGATAGAGGATGTCTTTTTATCCCTCTAAGATCGTTATGGAATTTTTCCTCATCCTGCATTGTCCCTGTGTCTATTGAATTATTCCTCTGTTTTAATTTTGCTTCTTTTCATCTTTGAGATTAAAAAAAGATGACTAGAAGCTTTATATTGTATACGAGTGAGGCTTGTTGACTGATGTACTTTACTACTGTGTGACCAGGTGGTTAGCTACCTTTTCTGTTAGGTGATTCCTATCTGCTAGTTCCTGGAAGTATTTTATTTGGAGTCATTCAAACTTTTCCAGAGAAGAATGCCCTTCCTGTATGGAAACATTTATGACTAGATATTTGTTTCTAAAAACAGAGCTGGGGAAAGCCACTGAGGTGCCATCATTCTAATTGTAGTCTACCACTTTAACATGATTTTTACCTTTGCCCCTCATCTCAGATTTCCACTGTGCCTAGTAGCCCTAATTCCTAAATACCTCTGTTCAGTTTCTTGAGAAACAACTTCCAATCTCCTGGTGATGGAATATGCCACATGGAGGAAGAGAAATAGACACATGGATGAATAATACAGAGGTAGGCAACCTTGCATTCTGTAATGGCTAATTTTATGTGTTAACTTGACTGGGCCACAAGGTGCCCAGACATTTGGCTAAACATAATTTCTGGGTGTATCTGCAAGGTTGTTTCTGATGAGATTAGCATTTGAATCTGTGGACTCAGTAAAGCAGATTGCTCTCCATAATGTAGGCGGGCATATCACCCAAACAGTTGAGGACCTGAGTGGAATGAAAAGGTGAAGGAAGGGAGAATTTCCTCTCTCTGCCTGACTACCTGATCTAATCAGTCTTCTCTCACTCTCAGACTTGGACGGGGATTTATACCATTGGCACCTCTAATTCTCACAACTTTGGACCTGAACTGGGACTACACCCCCAGCTTTCCTGAGTCTTCACTTTTGGTTTTGTTTCTCTGGAGAACCCTGACTAATTACAGGTCCCAACCACTCTTTTTTAAACTTTCAGCTTTGAACTTTACCCCGTCTTCCTCTTCTTCACAATTCTGAAAGCTTGTTAAGTGCTCAGCCACTGAGGTTCTCCGCAGAGCAAATTAGTTTGTTTTGTGTCATTATCTCCCTCTGCCAACCAACACTTTGGTTGTAGATTTCACCACTGTACAAAGTCATTTGCCTCTCCCTGCCAAACACTGCTTTCAAAAATTGTGTTAAAATCTCTCTTCTGTTATTGTCATCTTTGTTATTTTCCTTGCTCTTGTTGTATACCCTTTTTAATGTTTTTGCCACCGATTTACTATATTTGGGGATAAGCAGTCTTTAACCACAACTAAAAAATATTTTTTCTCTGTTATCATCTTCAAGCATCTTCTTAAAAAAATATCTTAGAGGCAGAGAAACATATGGGTATTTGCTCAATTTCTAAAAAAGCTTGCATATTATTTTTAGCTACATGTAAATATGTAATCTAAGACATATTCCCTTACGCCATTCACCTGAGCTTGAGTCATAGGGATGCTAACAGGCAAGAAATGTGACAACATCCACCCACCTACCTATACTTCTTCCTTGAGTTCTTTAAGAATGAACTCAAATGTCACATCTTTCATGATGCCTTCACTGATAATCATGGGTAGAGCTTGGTATTTTTTTTTATGCACTTCTTGCACATTATAAATTTCTGTTGTAGTGTTTCTCACACTGTTCTATAAATATTTGTTTAGGGCAGTGTCTCCCACAGTAGACTGGAACTGTGAAAATTTAGAAGCATGTCTTAATACTTCTTGGTATTACTTTCACTTCTTATATTATTATACCCACAAGTGTGTTTGCTGAAAAAATAAATAAAGCTTTTTGGTATCCCGTAAACTTGACCATTTTCCCCCTACAAGGTAGGCAATCCTGTGGATAGGTGGGCAAAATCTGCTGAGGGAATTATCAATTAATTAACATATCCTACATTAGATAGATATCATCATGTGTTTTATAGATGTACTCAAGAAGACAAGATATGACTTTTGCTCCGAACATCTAAGAATACAATTACTTGAGTTTTTCTAATTATTTTAATCACTAGTTCCCCAAATCAGTACAGATACTTTTGAACTGATTAACAAAAAAAGACCTAGAAATTTCAATATGTCATAAAGGAATCCTTCAGAATTGAAATATTTTATAACAGGTTGATTATTTTAGCCAGTGTGCATGTGTGTACATGGGGTGTGTGTATGTGTGTATGTGTGTGTAGATGAAGGGTGATTCATTTGGTTGGGGTGAAAGTATGATGTTGGAATACTCAGGTTTCTTTCTCTAAGCCTTGACTTGATACAGAGAGATGAAAACTTAATATCACTTTTGGCTTGGGAAACTTGATGTTAAATCTTTTTCTTCTTATTGTTATTTTGAATTGAAAAGAGACTCACTTTCAAACTATGGTCACTGCTCAGCAACAAAAGTATACAGAAAAATAAAGGGATTCTATGAAGAATCTGATAAAATTGGTAATGGTTATCCAATAATTTATCTCCCGTAAATATTTTACAGATGTTTCTAGCTTTAGGGGAACCTGATAGCTCTAAATCTAATTTTTTCAAAGAGATTAAGTTAGAAGGTAGTCATTCTAGTTAAAGTTGTATTATTTGCCTCACAAAAGGATTTACCGAAGGACAACTTTTCCATGCACCTCAGCATTTGTTCACAGATTACTGAGTAAAAGGAAGTGAAGCTGGGCAATCAGGGATATCAAAGCCTAAATGTTAGGGGACGTGTCTATTGAAGATCAATACCTAATAATATCAAACATTTGATTTACACACATATTTATAGTAATCTACTAAATAAGATTGTCATAGCTAGGATGATACCTTTGATTTTTATTTTCATTGTTTATGATCAGCTCTTTAGATTAATTGACAAAAAATTTGTACCTTGAAGTGATGCCATGAATTGTGGGAGCTGGTATATCACTTGGACTATCTTCCATGGTGGTGATTTGGGTTCCATTGCTTTTCACACAGGCATATTTTGTGCAGACTTCAACCTGCAAATGTTAGTTTAGAAAAGAATAATTGCAAATACTTTCAAAATACAGACTGCCGATGGACTGAACCCCACCCACCCTCATTTCACAGGAGCCTCTTATAGTTCTCTACAGCATCTTAGGGTTTAATCAATCTTAATTTTTTATGTTAATTGAGTCTGGTGGGAAAGGTCAAAATAAAGCACAGAAATGAGCTCAGAACAATTGATCTAGTGATTCAAATGGTGATGTTTAGTTTCTGGTTCCAACCATTCAGAAAGAGACAGACATATTCATCTATTTGGAGCACAGTTAAGGAAGGGAGGATGTTTAGGTGACAGTTGGCAAGCATAATATGTTATCACTGCATACTGCTCTCTGGATCTATAACAAGATAGGATAATGATGATATCTTCTGGCAGTCTTGACACTTTATAGCAAGTAGCCTCAATGCTAATGTCTAATGGAAGAAAAATGAGGTCTAGGGAAGCTTTCCAATATGGCTGAGCTATTTTATATCCATTTGTTCCAGCTGCAATTGTATTTTTACCTTAATCGCAGCAGAAACTCATCACTCACCCTTTAATTCTGCCACCTAATCTGAATAAAAACCTAGGAGGGTGGAATAACTAAAGATTAGAAATCAGGTTCATCAAGCATCAGTAACACAGAAGGAACATATTCAACAAGAGGGGAGAGAGACAGATGAACATACAGAAGGTCGCTCGTGGACAATCTACAAAGCGACACCTTTCTGCTCTCCATTAAAGTCTAAACCAAAGAGGAACTGCACTTTTTCCAATGCTAATTTACTTTCAGCATTTAATACATAAATGGAGGATACTAGATACTGATGAATCTTAAACACTCATCCTGAGCCTTTAAGCAACACAGTTCTCTGAATTTCAACTGGCATTTGAGGAAAGACAAATGCGCTATTTGTTATATTTAGTAGCTACGTCGCTTTGTTCATGGGGGCAGTTTGCACCTAAATAGGAGTTTTTATAATGCTGTTGTGTGATTTATTTATGCCACATAGCATTTTGAGCTAACATTTAGTAGATATTTAAACACTGTCAAGGCTGTTTACTCTGAATATGTCCAATGAAACCCCAAACAACTTACAGGCAGATGAACTTAAAATATGCTTGTTATAATAGAATTAAGGACAATAAAACTTCATGCATATTGGGAAATATTTGACTATATGACGCGTAGTGAGATAACTCAAAATCAACTCAACTGAATCTTTTATATGCCAAATATTATGATGGGTACTTGCACAGATAATTTTATTGAATCTTTACAACTCCACGTTCAGAAGTTTGTACATGGAGGGGTCAGAGGGATCAAGCTGATAAGATATGAAATATCTGATTCAGGCTTTACTGTACCCTATTGTCTTATTATCTAAATAATAAGCATAGCTTTAAGTTCTAAACTTAAGTGTATTTAAATGATTCTCCAGAAAGCTTTTACTTTGACTTTAGAGAAATGTGTCAATATTTTCACTTCCTTGATAATGCAATATTCCAAGTCTCCATCTTTGGGGCATAAAAAGAGATAAAATTGGGACTTCCCTGGTGGCGCAGTGGTTAAGAATCTGCCTGCCAACGCAGGGGACTCAGGTTCGAGCCCTGGTCTGGGAAGATCCCACATACCGCAGAGCAACTAAGCCCATGAGCCGCAACTACTGAGCCTGTGTGCCACAACTACTGAAGCCTGCGCACCTAGAGCCCACGCTCCGCAACAAGAGAAGCCACTGCAATGAGAAGCCCGTGCACCTCAACGAAAACCCAACGCCTCCAATAAATAAATAAATAAATTTATTTAAAAAAAAAGATAAAATTGAATTAAAAATTGAAATGCTTATTCCCTTTAAAAAGGGATATGTAAAATGATTCATTCAAAAAAGCAGATGCTTTGGTGCATCTACATGTCTGCTTTAAAATCAATGGCTATTTTACAGAGGGGGTTAGTATAGAGAATCTTAGTTTTAAAGTATTAGGCATATCAGTTAAGTGCCTATTTTAAATGGAGCCAAATCATCCTTGACATCAGAAATAAAAATCTTTGAAATTTGATATTCAAATTTCCAGTAATGCAACAACTATTTCAAGTGCAGTATTTCTGGACTGTGAGGAGCTTCACAAAAATACAGTTATTAAGAATAAGAACATCTTATAACAAAATTTAAGTATTAGATTCTAATTTGGTCTCTTGTCTCCTCATCTGTTTCCATGTCCCAAATTGGATGCAAATGCACTCTCCTCAGGCCATTAGTGACTCAAACCAATAGGTCTGAGTGAAGCCTGTCAGAGTAGAACATGCCTGGAATGCTTACATGTCAACTCTTGCTCTATGGTTGGAAGGCTGATGTTGGATGTGCATGCACAGCATCCAATGATCTCACCCCCAGGATGTATTTTGAGTCCTATAAAGCAAATGAATAAGCTGCCTTTCAAGGGCTCAGTTGGCTTTCTCCACCAGGGTCCCAAAGAGGAAAATACTGCAAATCCTTCATCACCTTCCTATGCTAACCTTGTTCATAAAGTTATATTTCTACTTATTTTGAATGTGATTTTCATTTTATAATGTGATTGATGAGCGACACATATACATAGATTCACTCTAAGAGTCATGAACAAAAGTATCAGTCCACTGGTCCAGGCTAAGGTAACTCAGGTGGGTGGATGGGAATCATGGAACATAATAAAAAATAATCAATGTACATGTCTTCTTTTATGAAATGTCTTTTTATGTCATTTTCTTAGGAAGCTAGGCCTAGTAGTGTGAGAGGTTAATGCATTGGTTGTAGCCAGATGATTATGTATGTTTCACCTTCAAATGTATGGGAAAGAAGGGGCTGGGAAAATGTCCACTTAATGAACAGAGCCAGGGAAGTTTTCTGTGGTCAAATACAACTTCCACACTTAATACCTTCTGAAAAATATTTAAAAAGCTCTTATAAATTTTAGAAGGAGCATAGTTTATTTAAAAATTTACCAAATGGCAACCCTTCTCTATAAACTTTGAGCTTCTGAAACATTCTGTTTTTATCATTAATTTTTGCATTTGGCCTTGTTATCTTTTATATCCTAGCACTCTGACAAGATTTCCAATTCCTTGAAGATAAGTTCCTTGTTTTATATGCCTTAATATTCTTTATATTTTTTCTACTTTTAAGATCAGTAGATCTCAAAGAGATCTAGGAGTTGGCTCTCAAATGGTCAACACAGTCTCTGAAATTGCATGTTAACTTTTGTCATATAAACATCAAAATATACACATTTTTCTAGGGCAATGTGCACTGACTTCAACAGATTCTCAAAGAGGCCCAAGGGCAAAAAACTTAAATACAATTGTTTTCATATAGGTGAGGATCATTGAACATTTGTTGAAGGATGAACAGATATATTTCTTTCATCCTCAGATAAAATCTTTTAATATTTTTTGTCTGCCATACTTTCATTTATTTTTGTTATTGGTGTTGGGTTCAGAATCACAGAGTGCTAGAGGGGGATAGAATGTTTTAAGTCATCTAGTCCTTTGCTCTTACAAAAGCGACAATCAACACCAAGAGAGGTTACATAACTTCCCTAAAGTTATTACATTTAGTAAGTAGCAGAAATAGGAGTAGAAAGAATATCTCCACAGTTACAGGCTAATTCTGGTTTTGTTATCAATAAAAGAACCAGGAAAAAGGCAAGCTGCTTGGCAAGACTGACTGCAAACACATGGTTTGCTTCCTTTTGCCAGTGACAATACCATCACCATCCTCATCACCATCACTTTCCACAGTCCCATTATCCCCTCTCCAGTGACTCATGTATTTGCCCGCAGCAAACAGATTTAATCCAGATCAATTTCCCTCTTTTTCTTTCCCCTTCCCCACCAAATAAATCATGTGTAACCAAGATGGAAGGTATCCACTAAGAGACATAACCCAGAATGTTTTATTTAACACACCCATAAGCTTAACCTTCAAAAAAACAATGTTCTAACCTGAATGTCATAGATCATTAAGGGAGACAGGTCTCTCAGAATGAAAGACCCAGGCACATTTATTCCAGTCTTGTAGAGCTGATTATTTACATAGACAGAATATTCAGTGACAACACCATTTGGGTTTGAAGGAGCTGTCCAGATGACACGTACAGCTGTACTGTTGACGACGACAACCTCTGGAGGAAGCATGCCCTGAGGCTCTGGAATTAAAGGAAGAAACTGAATAAACTCCAGCTGCCTCTGAAAAAGCACTTGTTAAACTAAATGCCGATTAGTATTTAGGTTGAGTGAAGGGTTTGTTGCTTATCTGCTTTCCTCTGATGAAGTTATCACAGTCTGTAGTCCTCTGTAAATTGGCTTATTATACTCTCAGTTAGAAACCATGAGAATTGGTGGTAAAACGCTTTATACCACCAGTGTAGTGCTAATCTTCAATACTATGTGACCAGTGGGATATGATGATAAATTATTCACTCATCTGCACCACTGACACATATCTATTATTTGTCTCTTTTCCCATCCCTGCACTCCTCCAAACCTCTCAGGGAAGAAAAAAAAAAAAGAAAGAAAATTTGCTACTTAAGCAAAAAAAATATAACTCCAATACATCGAGGCTGGTGGAACGTGAAAAATCATTTGATGTTACTAGCTTGTAACTCAAGCAATATGAAGTAATAATGCAATATTGTCATTATGTAAATGATTTGGAATGTTGATTACCATAGGTAATGATGAAATCTAACATTAGAAAAAAAATCTTGCTTGGCGTTAAATTATACAATTATTCAAGCATGTCAGAAATAACTATGCAAAGACCTATTTTTATCATAAGAGCCCATCTTAACTAGTTGAAAAATTGTCCTTGTGATCCATTCTATTTTATAAACAAAAGGTGTCAACCTTTGGCACCAAGAAGGGAAATGGGTTCCACACTTAAAGTGCTCTGTTAATGACCTGGAACGCTTGCTTGGAGGTAATGATATTATAATGTTTATAATGAGACTTTAGAAAGCCAAAAAGATTAGAAAGACCATTCCAAACACATTTCAGATTCACAAGTTGCTTCCCTTGCTTCCTCCCCCTTGCTAACTGGCTTAGAAATGAGTCACAGGCAATTTTTCTCAGTGGCTGAACTTCCACCTACCATTTCTGGTGACTCAGGGAGGGCCCTCACTGTGCTTGGCTGTCGTTGTGAATAGCATCCTGCTTCTGAGAGCAATTCTTAAAAAAAAATGTTTCTAAATGTCACCATGTATTGATGTGAACTCAGCTCCCAACTAAGCATACACTGAAAAGAACAGGAACAAACTGGGCTAATATCCCATGATTGGAGCCTTGTGCCGCTGTCTCCACGGGACCACTTATTGATCTGCCACTTGACGACAGCCAGCACTTAAGCATTTTGGCTCCGACCTCCTTCCCTCCAACACCGGAAATTTTATAATGGAAGGATGACTGATCTCAGCCTCTGCGAGAATCAATCAATTTCATTCGCATCTCTGAAGCCAAGCATCCCTTGAAATCTGGACTCACCGCCATCGCAAGTGGTTGCATGCAGCACTTCACTGTTAATGCTGGCAACTCCGTTGAAAACAGAGATAAAAATCCGATGCTCTGTGTTTGGATTTAAGTGGCCAATGACATGAGAGTTTACATCTGGGAGGATTTTTCGAGATTCATTGGCGGTAGCAGAACTCCAAAAAAGTGTGTAATATTCAACATCACCTTGTAGGTCTTGAAAAGCTGTTAACAATTAACACAGGACACTGTAAATGTAGCTGATATAAAAGGGTCTCGGGGGAAAAGACAGAGAATACACTCTATCATTAGCTATTCCTAGAATGAGAAAAGGGAAAGCTTATGGAATTTTCCTTAGAGGGGTGCTGGGTTTTACCTTTTCATCAACAAAGGTGATTCCACCCCCATCTCATAATTAATTGCATAGAGTCTTAACTTCATAGGAAAATAAACTTTTAAATTTCCTTTAAATATTTTAATTATGCTACTGGGTTGGCCAAAAAGTTCGTTCGGTCAGTGAATACATGGTTCAATAAAGTTCTTGGTTAAAATGAAAACTGTGTCTTTTATTCTCACTTAAAACCAAATGAACTTCTGGGCCAACCTAATATTTATAAGTATACAACTAATCTTCAAAACTTTGATATAATACTTATGAAAGTAAATTGAGTAAAATAAAAATATGCAGTACAGGGAAAAACTTCTGATCATAAGTAATAGTTCTAGAGAGAACTCTATGCTAATACAAATGAGGGCATGTCCTGACACAGATTCTAAAACTTGAGGAATTTTTTAACGTGCTAACAAAATCTGCTAAATGATACCTGGAAGAATGTTTAGACAGATACCCTGTTATGTGCATTGTTGATGTAGCAGAGTGAAGTAGTATGCTCTCCTTAAAGATTCACTCAGTAGGATCCTAGGATGATATTTGAATTTTGATCAAGGCTCCCATCCTTTTCTCCTAGTTCACTGTTGTCTGTATGATGTAGACAAGCTCTTAAAGGATGCCGAAATCAATTGCTTACTGTCTCACAAATATAACTCATCAATTCCTCAGCCCTTGTCCTTTCAAAGACCAGTTTGTTGTTTTCTTTTTCCTTTCACCCAATTTCTCCATTCTTGCACTAAGTTCTTCTCATGATTTTCCTACTACGATGCTTTCAAAAGAAAACACTCAGATTTTCTTAGGTAGAAAATAGCATACTGCTCTGCTTCCATTAGCATTATTTTTGAAGACCTTAAGCAGGATCTATTACCTTGATTTGTGTTAGGGTTGGGGGTTGGAGTTTTGTATGTAAAAGCTCCTAAAATTGTATGTAAAATCTTGTGTTAACACTGTTCTGCAGCACTAAGCAAGGATGGGGAGGGAAAGGTGGCATTTCTCTTTATGGTTATTGAAGTACAGTGTCTCTAATATGTGAGATCCTGGCGTACGGCCATGAAAAGTTATATGGTTATTGAAGTACAGTGTCTCTAATACGTGAGATCCTGGCGTATGGCCATGAAAAGGAATACGGTTTTGGGAACTGCATGACTTTCTTTTAAGAACCCCTGTTCATTAAGATCTTGGGGGGGTCTTACATCAAAACTGAATGCTGGTTTGATTTTTATTTTTTGTTTGTTTCCTGAGCACACTACCACTTTGGCCTAACATCCAGCAATAGTTAAAAACGTTTGGTATGCCAGTATAGTTGAAAGAGTTTATAGTAAGAGATCTTCAGCAACTACTTTGGAAAACTCTGGAGATTGAGATGTTTCTTTTCTCTGATGTCACAAAACGTAAGCACCTTTAATAATGAGGTCATTATAATGCATTGTCTGGAACTGGCTATTCGTGTCCATTGATATTTTCCCAAATGATAATATTTGTCGAGTACAGCAAAGTCACTGGTTCTGCGGGGGCAAAAGTTCCTTCTATCATCAGAATTATTTTCTGCTGCCCTACAGTACGGTTCCTCATTAATTTATGGCAGCTAAGATATAATAGAAAGTCTGCTAGATTTGAAGTTCTTGTTGTATTTTAGCTTGTTACATGAGCAGGCCAGTTAGAAATTCAAGCCCTAAAGATATAGTATTAATGAAGTGCTTTCAAATTCTACTCAGAAATATAAATGGATTTTACCAGGGTTAAATGTGCCTGATATCTCTTCTATCAAGTTCCAAGGAATGGACCTGTGTATATACACTGAAAATATTGGGGCTAGCACCATACGTTCAAGATGAGCAAAGATCATATGACAATATCTGGATGAAATGTCATTAAATGCCCATTCTTAGCCATGCGCCATACATCAACCCTCTGAAATAGAACAGAATCTGTTGTCCCAAAGAAGAAAGGAAAAGATGGGGTTCAGTTCCACTGGTTCCGTCTTACTCCATGAGATGAGACTCTTCTAACCAGAAACAGGCAGCATCTCTAGGCAACATGGGCCAGGTTTCAGCACTTCCCTGCCTCTCACCATCTGCTTCAACATCCCTCTTTCTTCCTTCATTGACATTACAGTGCAGAGTCCAAAACACAGAAAAACAGTAGAAACACATTAAATAGATTAAATGATCTTCATATTCCTAGTCATATTGTGAGAAGTTCAGGGAGTAGTACATGCAAAGGAGTGTCCTTTTACGTTGTTCAAACAAGGTTTTCAAACTTCAGTGAGCTCTAAGTCAGTGAACCAGCTAAGAAACAGAAGATACATCCTCAGTTCCACTGGCCAACACACAATTCAAGGTTGCTGACCTTGAGGAACGCTGTTAGAATTGAAATAGCTGGAATGAGGAGACGAGCAAATTTCACCCTCCCTGTGGATTGGTAAAAACTGGACCTGAATATATTTCTCTTTTTGAAAAGAGAAAAAAACATGAATTACAAGGGTTCTTGATAGCATAAGATAAGGGAAACACTGTCTAGAACCTCCAAAAGTAGAATTTGTTTTTCATATACTACTTCTATACAAATAAGATGAAAGCTTTATAAAACATTTGCGTGGTGTTTTTAAAAATAACAAAAGGGACATGCCTTTGTGCAAAAGATGCTCTAGGAAACAGGTGACTGTTTTATGGAAAGATAGACATGAAGACATGAAGATATTAAATGACCTTCTTAAATAAGAAAAGAAAGTAAGGAAACATAAAAAGCAATGGCAGAATTAAAATCTACATTGAAAGCAGAAAAGGACAGAGTTAAAAATGTAGGCTAGGAAAAAAATAAAGAGGAAAATGACTAAGAAGAAATCAGTGAATGTCAAAATTTATAGATATTGAGAACAGAGAATGAAAAAAATTTAATTAACTTGAAAAATAAATGGAATAAATAATCATGGATATAAAATATCTCATAAAACCTGACCCAAAATGAAGGTTTATGTCTATAAATTGAATAGATTAATATAGTTTTGGCCAAAATAGTGGCAATATATCCAAACACAGACATATCATGGATCATTATGACATTTCTCAAATAAACTAAAAATTAAAATATCATCTACAAAGGAGAAAAAAAAAATCAGGCAAGTTTCAGACTTCTTTGGAACAACAAATTTGGAAGACACTGGAAAAATTTCAAGAAGTTTTGAGGGCAAATATTTTGATCCTAGAATTCATACACAGCTAAGTCATAATTTATGTGCAAATACAGCAGAAAGATTTTCTTATATAGGTAAAAATTAAGAGAATGTGCAAGGACAATAGACAAATGTTCTTACTTAGGCAAAAGTTAAGATAATATATAGCTCATTTATTTAACTTATTTAACTTTAATTATAAAAATTTTCCAATAATGTTATCTAGAAGACAAAAAGATGAATCAAGATCCAGAACTTAAGATTAGGGAAGTTTAAGAATTGATGATAAAATATCAAAACTAGAGAAGTTAATTATGTAAAATGATTATATAATAATTTATAAACCAAACATTGAAAGTGGCAGGTGAGAAGGGCAAGGAAAGTCACACTACACTAAATTCTTGATCATACATAAAATAGACAGATACAGCAAAATAGAGAAAGACATCCCTAACTACTAGCAGCATTAACAGGCTAAATAGCAATTAAACTTTAAAAATCACTACAGAAAAGTTGTGGTAAAAATCCCTAGCACTCACCGATACCCATGTGTCTCTCTTCTTGTCAAATAGGTAGACTACATTTCCTGGGCTCCTTGCATCTGGGTGAGGTCTTGTGGCCAGTTTGTGCCATTTTTGGACCGAGGTGTTAAAGACCAATTGACCATCTCTGATTGTCTCTAGTTTTCCCAGCAAGAGAAGGACCTCAAGGCCTGAAGGAATGTGGATGCACCGCATGGAAAGAGCCAAGGTCCTTAAATGACCCAGGACAGTTTAGAAAGGGATAAGGAAGAGATATAGACAAAAGTCCGAGTTTTGGTCTTGGGTCTTGTATGAATCCTAGGAATCAAGATGAAAACATAGGAGTAATTATGGGATGGAGGATTTGAAACGTATTGTTTCACTTGAGACTTCTTGAGTTTGAAGTGTTTTTGTGGCCACCAGGTTTACTTCAAAATTAAAGTGTGAATATCTGAAGTAGAGTTATACATATACTTTGGAGTTAAGCTATGAATACTAACTTGTGTTTGAAACAGCAGGATGGTATGAGGATTTCCTACGAGATTATGTTAAATATGTGTACATTGGGAAATATTTCGCAGGTATTCTAATCCTGTTCTCAGTAACCCATATTTTATAGACCACAGACATTTAAAAGTAGGTATTGCTCTAACTGTAGCATATCAGGTCAACCTCAGTGAGTTGAAGAAGAGGGTTATAAACTTTGGATAAAATCTTTGCTATTAAATGACATTTTTGCTGGTGCTCTCCATGTACAGGTCAGAAATGTGGTCTTAGGCATAGAAAATTCTCAAATCTAGAACAAGCCCCTCTCCTTGGTAATGGATTTCCAAATAATTTAAAACAATTACTAGATGGGCTGGTTGAAAGTCGTCTTGCAAAAGTATTACACTCTGTATATGCTGTTGGATTATTTTTAGAGATTGTTATCAATATCAGTTATGTTCTCTAGATCTTTATCATCTAGATCAGGGGTCAACAAACTCATGATTTTACCATGAGTAAAACCTGTCCTGTGGGCCAAATCTGACCTGCCACCTCTTTGTATATAACCTGTGAGCTAAGAATGGTTTTTACACTTTTAAATTGTTGGGAAAAAAATCGAAAGAATAATAGTGTTTCACGACATGTGAAAATCAAATCTCAGTGTCCATAATATATTTTTACTGGAACACAGGCATGCTTATTGAAAAGTTATCTATTGCTGTTTTTATGCTACAATGGCAAAGTTGAGTAGTTACAACAGAGAATGTATACTGCCTGCAAAACCTAAAGTATTTACTCTCTGGGCCTTTACAAAAAAGTTTGTGGCCCTGATCTAGAGCAATTACAGTAAACCATTCCATTTAATAGGTCTCCTAATTGATTTGTCTAGGATTGAATTCTTCAGCAGGCTCAATGGGTGGTAACTTTGTTCCAATATAGAAACTTGGAAGGACCCTATTAAGGCTATTTTATAATAGAAGTGTTTTTCTTGCTCACAGATTCTCAAATTAGAGTCCAATTCCCCAAGTTCTATTGTGCAGAGCTCTGTGTCATGAACTAAGCACTTCTTGGAAAACTTGAACTTATCACAACTACTTCTTAAGAAAATTTTTACTCTGCCTGAGGGTAAAACTGCTCACATGAAGAAGTGGGAAGAGTCTCTTGAGCTATGATCCAAGCCAGGCTCCTTATTTTTCCCAGCAAGATACTAGATGCCTTCTATCTAGTTTATGCAACCAAAACAAATACCTGCATTTTGGAACCCACCCTGCCCCCAGCTCCTTTAGTCTCTCATTGTGTTCCAGCTCCTTTCAATCAATAACCTTCCAGAGAAAACTGTATTTAAAGGAAATGTATATGAAATGTGTTAATTATTCATCATTTTATATTTGGCCATGGAAACAGGACAGATCATTCCTGCTCTTAAAGTGAACTGATATGGGCAAACAGGGACAGAGTTAGTTAGCTAAGCTTCTGTAATCAAGAAGCCCTTAAATAAAGTGACTTAAATACAATAAATGTTAATCTGTATCTCACACAATAGCTTCAAAGTAAGTGAATCAGATTGTGCTCTGTGTGGTCATTCAAGAACCCAGGTTCTTTCTCTTATGTGGCTTTGGATCTCTTAGGGTGTTGGCCATGCCTGCAGAGTTGAAACTGAGAACACTGCAGCATCCACAGTCTAGTCCTGGGAGAGGATGAAGAGAGAACAGATAGGCATGTACCTAGTGTTTTGTGGTTATGACCCCAAAAGACTCATATTTCTTTTCACATGCTATTGGCAGAAACACAGTCACATGGCCACAACTAACTGCAAAGGAGGCTAGTAAAGGTCGTCTAGATTGGTGGACATGGGGCACCATCACTAAAAGGAAAAGGGGAGTTAGCAGTGGTTAGTAGTTCTACCTTCTACCCAAGTCAGGTAATTATAAAGTGAGATTTGGTCTTTATCCATCTTCAGCTTACTGTAGACATGCTTTTACCTGAAAGCTTTGCAAAATTATGTCCCAATTTTTTATCAGAAATGGCTTCACTAATAAACTATAATGAAAAAGAATCTGAAAAAGAATCTATCTATCTATCTATCTATCTATCTATCTATCTATCTATCTATCTGAATCACTTTGCTGTACACCTGAAACTAATACAACATCGTAAATCGACTATACATCTATATAAAGTAGTTTGTTTTGAAAAAAAAAAAAAAGACTCTAAATGATTAACAGAAAACAAAACAAAACCCAAAGCAAGCAAACAAAAGAAGTGGCTCCCCAAGTTTTTTGGTAAAATGCTGTTGAAAGCGCTGTAAACATTTTAGAGAGAGAACAATACTTTATACCAACACTAAATGATTACTAAGTGCTAAACATATATTATTTCATCTTTATCATCATATTTTAAGGCAGTTATTATTATTATCTCCATATTCTGAATTAGGAAACTAGGATGTAGTGAAGTTAAGTGGCTTGTTTTAGGTCATAGTGCTAGAAAATACTGCAACTGGGAGTCAAACATAAGTTTCCCTGATTCCAAAGCCTATTTTAAAAATTATTCCTTCATATGGCTTCACAGAGTTTTGCCACTTTTCCTGTTAGGAGAATTTAAAACACTGAGATAGATGGAATCACCAACAAGAGAGTTAGAGGGTGAAAAATACTCAGGAGGAATTTTGAGAAAGTCTTTGGGGGGGGGGTGGGATGAACTGGGAGATTGGGATTGACATATACACACTAATACGTATAAAATAGATAACTAATAAGAACCTGCTGTACAAAAAAATAAATTAAAATTAAAAAAAATAACTACTAGGGTAACTATGTTACTACATGTAACATACACCATGATGATGATAGTTTACACTGCTGTATAATATATAGGAAAATTGTTAAGAGAGCAGGTCTTAAAAGTTCTCATCCTAAGGAAAACAATTTACTTTTTATTATATTTATATGAGATGATGGATGAGAACTAAACTTATTGTGGTAATCATTTTATAATATATGTAAATCAAACCATCATGCTGTATACCTTAAACTTATTCAGTGGTGTATGTCAATTATTTCTCAATAAAACTGTAAAAACTCAACAAAAAAAGTTTTTAGGGGATGAGGACAAGAGTAGCTGGTGACGCAGGAGGGAGTATTTGAGTAAGGAGGGGTCATTTATGGACCCACTACCACAGAGAAACAGAATAGGATGGCACTAACAAGAGAGCATTGGATTGGGTCATTATGAGAATGATTTCAAGACGACCAGATCAGTAGAATGCAAGGGAAGAAGGTCTGACGACAGAAGATGCACAAGTGAACAGGCAGAAAGCCAGTGGAAAAGGCGCATCCAGTCTATTTGCTTTGGTAACTGGAGCGATGGGTGGGGAAGCAGAGGGACAAGGTGAGCCAATGATGGTGGGTGCTTTCAAAAGAGGTGAGATTTGGAATGATGTATATGGATTGCCACCTGAACAAGGTAAGTTCCGACAAGTCAAAAATTCTTCTAGCTACAAAATCTAGTGGTTTCTGGTTAAGAGAGCAAGATGAGGCAGATGCTTTTTATGTGGATTTAAATTTTTTTAATGGGGATGCCTTCATACTTTACAAATTTTCTGGAGAGTTCAGTGAGATATTATAATACAGGAGTTACGTCATTAGTCTTTGTAGTACCAAGGGCCCAGGACAAAAAAGTCAGAAAAAAATGTTCCTGGAAGGAAGAAGGAAAGGAAAGGAAAGGAAAGGAAAGGGAGGGAGGAAAGTAGAAAAGGAAAAGAGAAAGAGGAAAGATGGAAGAAAAAGAGGAAGGGGAGAGATGGGTAAGGAGAATGATATGATACAGGATGTGAACGTCTGAAGGTCAGGGGGAGCTCCTGACAGATGGTCAAGTGGACAGCCCTTGGATGATTTTTTCCATTTCCTCTTTTTTCAGTTCCTTCCTCTCTCACCACCTCCAGTGTTTTCTTGCTCTTTTCCGGCTGTCAATGACCTCGTTAGCGAGGAGACCTCAGAAGCGGCACTGCCTTTCTACCCCCTTCCCTCGTGGGCATTTTTCACCATTTATTTTAGAGTGAGCAGTCAAAATGGGAAGGATCTCACTAAATCACTCTTGACAAAGTGCTAATAACCATTAAGGCCAAATGCAGGAGAAACAGTGGAAAATGGGATGCTTGAGCTCTAAGTCTGAGCGTGAGAAGTGCTACTGACTAACTGTAATTTGTGGTAAGTTATTAAGTGCCAGTTTCTAACTCCTAGGGCTGCAGAAACAATCTAAGTGAAGGTGTTTTTATATCTTTTCTTATAAAAGTGGGATTTTCCCCCACTAATATCATTTATCCTCATGGTATTTCACTTAGGTTGAACTATTATCTTTTATTATGGAAAGCAGGGATAAGAACCTCATGTCTATATAGGGACCAGGAAGCTAGGGAGGGTGCAGCCTGTGTAAAGGGGAAACCAGTGCCAGCTGATTATTTTCCCTTCAGCAATGTGGGAACAGTTTCACCCAATCAAGGGGTTTTTCAGATCAATCCAAAATCATCATCTTTATGTGAAATCTTCTAATTGTTAAATGTTAGCAAAATATTTTTTTTTCAAATGCTGCTGGCAAAACAATGCATGGAGGATGGGAGTAAATATGGTCCATGTGCTGGCAGTTTGTAACATTTGCCGTAAAAATGAACTGAACAGATGCAGGGATGCTTTTTCCTCACATGATATCAACACAGAGATGCAAACATTTAAAATGAGTGCTTCTAAAACTTTAATACTTATCTCTGTTAATCTGTGATTGGTAAAAATTTACCAGAGATATTTTGCTATCCAAATGGTGTGCCCATGTGGAGGGTCATATTTAAGAAAGAATATGTTTTAAAAAATACATTTTATGGGTTTTAATAAGCAAATATTCATAAGCTTATTTATGACTTTCAACCTACAGTTTTGTGCCTTTTAGCGTGTTAGACAAGGTCCAATTTTATCCTATAAATCAAGAAAACAATTGAAATTAAAGTTGCAAAAAAGAGGTGGCCCTTTCACAGCGGAGTGACTAGTTAATTTACTTAGGATAGCAGGTTGCAGGAAGGAAGAAAATGATAATGAAACACACTTTCACAGAGCTGACCCTCTTCTGAGAGTTAACCTTTGTGCTCACAAATAGTTACCTGAAAAATTTCTAAGGTATGAATGGAAATAACAGCAGATTGCATTACCTACATCCTGAAGGTCAGAGGTTCAGCTTACCAAGGTAATGAAACTTCAGTGAGCTGCTTCAGATCTATTAGGTTTGTCAGTTTTTATAAGCACGCTTACTTCAGGCATGCAATTATAACATAAAGGACCTATACTGGTGATAATTCAGCCGCCGGATCTTAACAGAAGTATTCAAATGTCAGATGCGGGGGAGGGCGTCCACCTTTCTAAGTAGGTTTTAAAGATGAATCAGGTATTGAGGGCGAAATAGAAAGAGGGAGATGAGTGAAAATATATTATACATAAAAATCCATCTCCAGATAAAAACTTTGTATTTTTTCCCAGAGGTGTCTCAGAAGGTAATCATAAGCATCAATTAACTTATGTTCTTCCATTTAAATGGTTTAAGAGATCCCAGTAGAGGTGACACAGATCATTAGAAATCTGCAACCTTATAAGAACCCTAGAGCGATAGTCTTTTGGTAAAAATGGCTTATTTAGTGGCAATGTAGATCGACATAACCAGTACTAATTTTAATTTACAATTAATGTCACCTAACGCTGGTTTTAATCAACAATTGATATAACATAACAGGGGCAAATTCACTCAAGATGTTCTAAATGAAATAGGAAGCACTTCTTGTCTTAAGCTATAACAAAATCAAAATCAGAAGGTTACGATTGCCCAAGCTGGAGTCATTTTACATCTTTTTATGTACTAGTAGATGATTATCCTAGTAGATACAGTTTACTTTTACAAAACAAATATTTTCATTGGGGATTTCCAAATCAGATATTTCTCAATATTTGGTAATAGTCTAGCACGTTTTGATTCAACTATTTGCCAGATCTCAAGTGATCCTTCTAAGAAGGATTACAATACATAGTTCCATGATACAGTCAGTATTGGTTTTTTCTGATTGTGATAATGGATCACTACAAATTAACAGATCAGCTGGGAAATGCTACTCTACTGACCAACCAGATCTGAAATTTCAGTTATTGTGGTTTCTAAAGTTGCAGGAACAGATTATATCCATATGTGAGCTCTTCTAACTGCCTATAAAGTTGTGTTCTGAATGGGCCCAGGGTGAACTGCAGTGTTACTGAGGCAATAACTGTGATGGTGGCAAGTCCAGTGATGGTGGCCAGCCTTCCTTTTCCTGTATCAATCTGGAATTCTAGCTGTTACCAGTGCTGAAGACAATTCACTTGGAAAAAACCATCATATTTCTGCAATCCTAGTAAATGGATCTTGCTGATAAGTGATGAATTATGAGATGGGGGCAGAGCTCCCTGCAGGAAAGTGCACAATATTATATCGTTATCAAATTAGTATATGGACATTTCTATCACAACTGGTGTGACAAAAACTACATTCCCCATCCAAAAGGAATGGAAGGAGGAAGAGAAGGCCCAAGAAGGATGGGCAAGTAGGAGAGAGAACTTCCTTTGAGGAAGAATAGCACAGGGAACTTGGCTTTTTGTTTCTGTCATTTTTTAATGTGTCCACTTTAAATTCGTTTTGGTACGAATATGGGAAAGGGAAATAAAGATGTAAGAAGCTGACTTACTTGGTTTAGCCCATCTCACGTCTATGGCCGTGTGGTTGAGAACAATAGCAGTGAGGTTGGTTCCTCTCTCCGGAAGCCCGGCTAACGTGGTCACAGTTGCTTCTTGACTTGGTGTAAAACCCACACTGTTGTGTACAAAGACCTTATACGCATACGTTGTAAACCTAAAAGGTTGTTTTTTAAAAATGCATATATAAATTTATCTTTCCGGAAAGCAAACACATTTTCTTTTTCCTCACAAAATACAGATTTTTCCCCCATAGGATGCACCATTTTCTCCCCCCAATACATTTTCTTTTTTCTTCCCTGCACAAAAAAGGTAGCATTATTTTTGTAACTCTCAAGCCTTAACCAAAGTGTTAAGAAAATACGTTATTAGCAATGTTAAGCAAATACTGCTATTTAAAACAAACGTGGTTTATCATTTTGCTCATCCTTATTGTTTTCAGAAGTGCTGAGGATTATAGCTCAATTCAAGATGCAATTACGCATCTGGTAACCTGCCAGCTTTCTATCTGAATTTGATCCAGTGAGTTTTATGTTCTTCTTTTGGGAAACTCATCCATTTTCAAATATCAGAATCCCTCATCACCATTTTCTTCCTATACCTGTGTTTCCTTCCCATAATCTCATTGGCCGAGAGATAAACCCCTAAATTAAATCCTAAAACCGTGACCAAGTATACAGCATTCTCCCACTGAGGGTTTTGCTATGGTGAGCTGTATTTTGCCATTGTGAGAACATATTTACTTGAGTCAATATAGTGGAAACTGAGCACTGCTTTTTGGGAGGAGAAAACTGGACATGGTGACGTCATGGTGATGTCATATATTAAATCAGTGATGGGCTAAAGCCACCGATTCCTCATCCTTTTTGGCTCTTTCGGGCAGAAGATTTACCAGGCTTTCTTTTCTGAGTCAGACTGCCTGGGGAGGAAAATACTATTTACAGACACAGTCAAGCTTTGACTGGACAACAGCTTAGACTGAGAACTTGCTTAAACACATTGTACAACGCATGACCCTCCCTGGGGGGCATCCAGTCCTCAGGGAAAACACTAGTCTCAGATCATCACCTTCTTTGGGTTTTAATAGATCATCAAGGATGCCTCACATCCAGTGCAGGGCCCAGGGAATTTGTCTCAGTAAGTCACAACTTATTAGTCATGACAACAGAGGGAGGGCGCCGTTTGCAGGACTGTGCTAAATAACTTAGCCAAAATTATGTCAGGAGTTTTACAGCATTTTGCCACCATCCATGTAGAAGAGGCCTGCTTGCCTTACCTTGTTTCTCACTCATGGCCCAAAGGTATTTTTGCAGGGCTTGGCTTCAGCCACATTTAGGACGATGCTCTGCTTATCGTAGCTATAGGTAAAGAATCAGTGATTTCCTTGAAGCTATTTATTTTCTATTTCCCCCAAATAACTACTAGCAATAGATCTTCTACATCTCTCTGCTTTACCCCCTCTCCTTGTGTCTTTCTTTCTCTTCTTTTGGTTTTGACGCTATAGTGGGTTGAATTGTGTCCCCCCAGAAGGTATGTTTAAGTCCTAACCCCTAGTTCCTGTGAATGTGACCTTATTTGGAAATAGGTGCAATCAAGTTAGCATGAGTTTATACTGGATATGGGACAGGCCTAAATCCAAAGGACTGATATCTTTCTAAAAGAAAGGAGAGGGAAATTTTGTTACAGAGACACAGACACACACAGGGAGAAGATGTCTATGAGGAGCTGGGGGCAGAAATTGGCGTTATGCTGCCATAAACCAAGGAACAACTTTGGGCACCAGAAGCTGGAAGAGGCAAGGAATGATTGTCTTCTAGAGGCTTTGGAGGGAACATAGTCCTGACGGTACTTTGATTCTGGACTTTCAACTTCCAGAGCTGTAAGAGAATACATTTCTGTTGTTTGAAGCCACTCAGTTAGTTTACAACAGCCCTAGGAAACTCATACATATGCTTTCTGGAAAGTGCTAAATAGTCTACACGACAATGACAACTGAAAGATAATAATAACAGTATTTACTGAGTACTTAATATGTGTCAGGAATTTTCTGCATGATTAACTCATTCATTCTTCACCGTACTATTATAATACCTTCATTGAACATGAGGAAAATAAGGCCTAAAGAGTTAAACCACTTGTCCAAGTCATTGAACTAGGAAGTGGGAGAGTAAAGACTCAAACCTAGACAGTCTGATTCCAGAGCCTCTTCTTTCAACCAGGATGCTATGCTGCCAGCATCGTAATGATGGTGATGATGATAAAAATAATAACAAGCACAATGGTCAGCCGATCCATCTATAGTTGGATGATGTCACGTCACTGAGGCTTGACCTTTGAGTTATTTTTCTGGCAAAGGGGAGAGATTTTGGCTTACGCATCCAAATAGTCTTGCCAAATTTCCTTTGTGACCACTAGTATGAATGTGAAGGATGGTGAGTCAGGGTTAAGAGGGTAGCAAGTGTGCGACAGTCAAATGAAACACAGCTAATGGCTCACATGGGAACTGAACCAGTGACCTTGGCTTCATTAGCTCTCTCCCTGGGTAAAATACTTCTAATTGTGTTTTACTTCCCAAAATGGCTTAAAAGAAATTTAGCTAGAGTCTGGATGCCTAATCTCTCCTGCAATATTTGAAGTTTTCTTCCACATATTTACTCTGTGATAAATTTAGTAACCTTTATGGCTTTAAAGTGATGCCATTTTTGTGGTTCTTTATACAAGTGGAATTAAAAACATCAGGCGGCCCTGAAATGGTGAATTGTAAATAAGTTCCGTGGGGCCTTAGTTCTTACTGTGATACTTTAAGCTATTTCATCATAGTTTAGGTATGGTGAAATGATACAATTTATGTCTGCATAGAAGAAATTTAGGCCACATAAATACATACTGGAATGTCCATTTTTAAAGTACAGTTGCCCCTTGGTATCTGCGGGGGGGATTGGTTCCAGGACCCCATGGATACCAAGATTTGAGGATGCTCAAGTCCCTTATATAAAATGGCATAGTATTTGCATATAACCTATGTACATTTTCTGTACTTTAAATCATCTCTAGATTACTTATAATACCTAATATAATGTAAATGCTATGTAATAGTTGTAATCACAATGTAAATGCTATGTAAATAGTCACAGGCATGTAGCAAATTTAAACTTTACTTTTTGAAAGTTCCTGGAATTCTTTCCCAAATATTTTTGATTCACAGTTGGTTGACTCGTGCATACAAAATCTGCAGATGCAGAGGGCTGACTGTAATATTAACATTTTAGAGTGAAAGATGACTTTAGAGTTTATCTGCGTTAAATAATGAAATATCTGCTACATTTTACAGATAAGAAACCTGAGACCCAGAGAAGTTAAGGGGCTTTGCCTAAGGTCGCACAGCTAAAGAGGATTAGGTGGGCCTCTAGTTTATTCATTTCTAATATTAAATTCTTTCCACTATACACTATTATTTTATTGAATTGAGAAATCAGTAGGCATTTCACTTGATGTCATGCATTTGTCTTTTGTATTTTCTTTAATTTTCACGGTTAAAATTTTAAGGAATAGGATCTTGAACTCCCTTAAATGAACTAACATGTACTGTTTTCATGACATCTGAAACCTAATCTTTGTCAGTAAGTGTATATACGTCTGACTACATGGGTCGGTATACGTTTCACCAATTCATGTTAAAAAAGAACATATTCGTTTGCTTAACATATTTTGTTCATTTGCTCTAGCATATTGTTTTTAGGTAGACTTGGGTGTTGATATCAGATGGGACATTCCATTTAGTTAATAATAAAATACTTTTAAGAGAAAAATGCTCCATCAGTTGAAATCATATACTCATGCAAAACATATGTATATCAATCAATATCTTCCCTAAATACTAATTGTGTTTCTTGGGTATATTTTGAAAAATGTACCATTTCAAACCCTGTAAGATATAGCTTTTGAAATCTGCTAAGTGGATGAAAACTTATATTAAGTCTATGCTGTAACCAGTAAAACCAACTGTTTGAAGGTCCATTTAAGAATATGAGGCTGTTACAATAGTTATCCCCTAATTGATTAATTTTGAGACTGTTCTCCAGCCCCTCCTTTCATCCACACACAGAAAATGGTAAACTTGTTGTGTAATAGACATGACTCTGGTATTTCTTCCTTGTAAAAGATCATATATATTGAAATCTTATTTATGGAACGAGACTCATTTCAAGGTTCAGTTGTTATTACTCAAATTAGAAAACTAGATTCTGTTTAGATGATAAAGTTTTTAATCTGTTTGTTTATTGACTAGATGATTTTATAAATAAATGAATGGCTACTTCATAGTTCCTAAAGCATTCAGTCTCATAACTTTCAGGTCACATATAATTTGGTTGGCTAGTGCCACGAAAATCTACCTGTCCAATAGAGAAATGATCCTTACTGAAACTTAGAAAGATGTTTTTTTTTCTTACAAATTATATTGCTCTTTCATGTTTGATACACCATTACTTCATTCATTCATTAATTTGTTCATTCATTCAAAAAATATTTATTAGCACTGACAACATGCCAGATACTAAACATAGTGAATGCAATGTCTGTCCTACTGGAGTGTGTGTATGTGTGTATGTGTGTGTGTGTGTGTGTGTGTGTGTATGTGTGTATACTTATATAGATATTTACAGATAAATGTTTTTAAATGAGAACCTCTAAAACATATATTCATTTATTCCTTTTTCTTTCCACATACATCAGAGCATCTAATTTAACCTAATTAGTCAGGAAGTCTTCACAGAGGAGATAATATTTGGGCTAGGTATTGATGACAAACAGTAATTTGGCCTGTGGAGACATTAATTTAGCCAGTAAGAAGCATTATTCAGGGCAAAATGTGTGGAAGGCTTGTACTTTGAAAGGGTCTGATGTGTTTTGGGAACCAATAAAACCAATTCTTCAGTGCAGCTACAGAATGCCTCAGGTTATTTTCATCAGAATTAAAAATGTGTCAACTTTATTGATGTCCTAACAGAATTCATGTGTCAATATTGTCACCAATATAAATCATGCTTCCGAAAATGCAGGCTATTCAGTTCCTCCTTCTACTAACTCTTCTTCATATCCACCACAATCCAACACATGCTTGAGTACAACATTATACACCAGAGGATTTGAGAAACCTCTGATAGCATACTGTTCCTTATACCCTCAAATCCTTTTGTGGGAATAAATAAATAGGCAAACAAAAATGCAACACTGTTTCCACTGCTTAAATCTGTAATTGTTTAGATTTTCCATTGATGGTGGATACCTTCTTTTCCTCACTTATTTGTTGCTGAAAGATTTTTTTTTTCCTAAAAATGCTGCTGAAAATTTTTGCTTTTGGAAATTGAAGAGTAAAGATGATCAATCACCGTTTAAAGTTCTTATGATACTTTTTAGATTGTGAGTGAAAGTTGCAGCTGTCTATTCCTGTAGCTATCTGTACTTATGCTACCAGAATGTGGCACTTAAAATAACTTTGCTTTGATTTCTGTCTTTGTTCTACTATATCATCAACATGAAAAAGAAATGCAAACAAATAACTAGATTTCTTTCTTCCTTTTTTTTTTTTGAAGAAAACGTTAGGCAATGAAACCTCTTATGAAAAAATGCATCCTCCCAGATTTAGAGGTTCATTTTTTTTTTGTGAGGTAAGTTTTCAGATGATGACACTTAGAAAAGGACAGCATGAAGTAAATTTAGAGCAATGAAAAAAAAGCACTGTGACTTTACCATGTTAAATGTGAAACAGATATATTTTTGCTCATTTTGAATTAAGTACTTTGCTAGGAAATGGTACACCAATGTTGACAGAAGTTGGCTTTCATTCCTAGACCCAACTTTTACTCACATTAGGGTATTAAGCAAGAAAATAACAGGCTCTACCTCACATTGGTGGTCATGGAAGAAAGGCCTTCCTTCTAACTCACCCTCAGTGTTTATGAAGTTAATTTGTTTACTTAACAGCTACAACTTGAACATGTTTATGTTATAGGAACACGTGTCATGGAGCTGACCCAGTCTTTCCCTATTAGCAAAGCAGAAAATGTTACTTGTGCACATTTAATCTCATTACAAAGAAGGGGAATGAATGTCACACTCTTTTGAATATCATTCCCCAGAAACTATGTCCTCTTTCAGGCCTTGACACATTTCATTTTTGTAGGTTAAAAAAATCAGAATCTATGTCAGCAAGACTCAAACTTAGATTTTATAGTATATTTATCTTAAGCATTTAAACTTGAAAAGAGTCAAGTCCAACCGTTCTTTGAAAACCAGATGAATGTCTATGAATTTTGAATGCTTTCATTTAAAGATAATGCAATTAGAGGATTCTTGAGAACTCATATGAAAGTCTCTTTCCAGACTGTCATTGATAAAGAAATACTTGTAGGAGTTCATAAATAATTGAAAGGAAAAGGAGTGAGAACATGCCTCCCTTCATAAACTCAATGGCAGCTAAGTTATTATAATCTACAAGTCAACATTTTCCTTAAAATAGAGCCTATTATTTCTCATAGCTTGTTCTTCCTTTGTCAGATCCAGGACAGAGAGGAGTTCATGCCATCACTGTGTCTGCAGTGACAAAGTGGTTTATCTGAATAGTTGAAAAAAATCTTTGCTAGTGCTAGCAGAAAAAAAAAAATCTCTTGACATTTAGTATTATGAGGCTAGTCAAAATATCACCTCAGCACATTTTGTTATATGTATACTTCCTTTCTAGAAGCAGCTGTCATCAGTATGTTTATGTCAACTTATGTTTCAATCTAATTTGTGGGGATTTAACTTAATTTCTTTCCTTACATCTTCGATTTGGACTTCTCATTAAAAATCCTTACAAGCATCATTAAAAATTCAATAATAAAATTTTGGCCTTGGTCCTAATTCCTTAATAAGTTTTCATTGCTTCTATGAAGAAACAAAATTAACTTTCTGAGACTTATTCTGTTTTTCTGCCAACTACCTCACGGTTAAAAGTTAGATTCAGTAACGTTAGATAGTCAAGTCTTCTTTATTTTGGAAATTGCTATATTTCAGGCACTTAGAGTTCACAGATCATAGAAAGTTACATTTCCATACGATTTCCCTAGGTAGTGATGGTGTATCCGTAGTTAACTGTGATGATAGCAATTAATACATGTGTGTATGTGTGTATGTGTGTGTGTGTGTGTGTGTGTGTGTGTGTATGAGTGTGGTTTTCTCCACTAGACTGTGAGCTCTCTGAGGGCAAGGGCTATGCTATTCATCTTTTGTTCCTTATCACAATGCCTGTCAGCATATAGGAAGCAAAAAGAAATTGCTGAATAAAATGAATTCTTCAACTGAAGTCATCATTATACAGCAATGCTGGATTAAGTAAATAATGAATTGAAAATAGTGGAGAAGAGTCTAGGGACCACGATAATTTAGGTTGAACCAAAAGGATATGCTAGTAATTGATCCTTTTTAGCTTACAAAAATGGCAATTTTATATGGTTCATTCTATTGTTTCCTTAGATTTACGTGCGGCCTCTCTTCAAGAACCTCACCGTACCTGTAATGTTTTCCCACCAGGACCCTTTCGGATGGACAGGAGAATTTTCCTTAGTTTTACTCATTCCCCAAAGATAAGAACATCACAGTTAATATTCCTAAGGCACAGAGCAATGAATACCCAACTCTTTACACATTATTAAAAGTATTCTTTCATTTAGCGTCTATTGGCACACCCACTGCCTGCCAGGCACTACGGTGGGGATTGTGATACAGAAGTCATGAAGACAAGGCCTTGCTCATGGTGGATCTGACAGTAAAATGGGGTGTCCCTACAAGTAGCCAGGCCAGTACAAAGACAGCAGTGATTTGTAAGGGGTGTGCTGTGGAAATACACTAAGGAATCAGCTGATTCAGACCAGGAAGAGGGTGCTCTAGGAAACTTCCAGGCCAAGACGTGAAGGACGGTAGACAGAGGGAAATGGCAGCTATGGGGAGAAGCTGAGGGGTGGGTGTTGCCTGTTAGAGGTGCCGAACGCAATATTAACGTGGCTGAAGCACAGAGGCCCAGCAGAGGAAGAGGGGAGACAAGATCAGATTGTAAACAGAGTTCAGAGTAGAGCTAGTCAATGTGAGTCTAGAAGCATAACCCACCTGATAGAAAAGTCATTGAGCAATATGTCTTAAAACTTTTCCTAAAATAATACTTGTGATTTTTTTGAAATTTGATTACATTGCTTGATTCATGAAGGTTTAGACTTCACTTAATCCCATCCAATCTCCTCATTTTATAGACAACAGAAGTGAAGCCCAGAGAAGTTAAGTGACTCCCCTAAGGCCACAAAGCTAGTCCTCCAGCACAGGATGAAACCAATCCCACCTCTCCTTACTCTCCCATGGGGTACTCTTTTCTGACATTGCCTATTTGCCCATTTCTTGATCTCTTCGAACTCCAGATTGAATTCTTTTGAGTCCCAAGACTGTTAACTAAATAATTTCTGTGAATTGAATCAATGATTTATAGCAAATTATTTCCTGGAAAAGCAAGCATTTTACAAGTGGCCCAAACTTTCCCCAGTTTTGAACATGGTCAACATTTCCAGATTTCTCCGTTACGTGTCTGGCTAGAGCTGTGACAAAGGCAAGAGGCTAAGGCTCAAACACCTACAAACTTGACTTCAAAAGGCTTATTTGAAGCGTGCAGTTAAGATGGCAAATATTAAACATGCTGACTGTTGCAGCTCGATGATTAATGCCACAGATAATAACCAAACATGTTTTATTGCATAACTGATAACTGGCTCACACAATGAAGACACTCAGATTCTTTGAACTATTCAACATGCCCCAAACTAAATGCCAGCATTTGTTTTTATAGTTTTTGTCATCTCACCTGCTAAGACCCTTATCTTCATAAAACCACTGAGTTCCTGAATAAATATTGTGCCACAGATTTAAATCTTCTGGGGGATTTGATGCAAGTGGTTGCTGGATTTTACGTCTCAGAAGCTCATATCTAAAGCAGAAGATAAGCAGAAAGATTGGGATTATCTCAACTAATGTTATTACCAAAATTCAGGTTGTCTCACGGTACGAGTGTGTGGGGTGTATGTGTAAACGTAAAGAAAATATCTTCATTTTCTTTTTTTCAGAAAATCTTTTTTTTTTTTTTTTGGCACAAGTGTCATCCGTGTAGCTAACTGGAACAATTAGCTACATTCACATTTTACTATTATCAGTAAAATGATAGCATTTAGATTTCTTCTCTATCAGATTTGCCAAAACTTTATTGCCAGTTTCACACAAAACAGAATTACAAAAAGCTTATAAAGTTAATGATTTCCTAAGACTTCTACCATCAATACTTTATAAACAATGATACTATTATCGACCCCATAGTCTTGCCTAAGTGTCAAGTTGTTATAAAGCCATTTCAGAGTCACAGTTCTTTTCTTTCATCTTATCTATATTCCTGACCACATGCTTTACAAGTTTCCAGATAATAATAACATGCCAAAAAATTATTGTGCTATCTTTAGAATTTTGAGGCATATTTGTGCAAATGTGTCATTTAGAACATGCATCAAGCTTGCTTAACATATAATAAAGATATACTTTGAAAATCAAGAGAGGGGCTGTGTAGAGAAGCATTAGAGAACAGTGATTGTTGTTTCGAGGGTTTTTAGTTCCTCACAATATCATGATATTTTTACCTTGATGATCTTTTTATGGTTCCATATAAGTCAAGATACAGAAGATGAAACTGTATGAAAATTATGAGTGAGGCAGACATAGAGAACAGATCTGTGGTTGCCAAGGTGGAGGGGGTTGGGGGAGGGAAGGATTGGGAGTTTCGGATTAGCAGATGCAAACTATTATATACAAAATGGATGAACAACAAGGTCCTACTGTATAGCACAGTAAACTATATTCAATATCCTGTGAGAAACCACAACGGAAAAGAATATAAAAAAGAATGTATATATATATATGTATAACTGAGTCACTTTGCTGTACAGCAGAAATTAACACAACACTCTAAATCAACTACACTTCAATAAAAAAAAATGTCATGAGTGAGGAATATCCAACAAGGAACTCCTCCTTCCTCCCTTCCTTCCCAGAGAGATAAGATCGTAACAAAATCCAAAAGCACCGTCACTTTCTCTTACCTCAAATTGGGTCCGTTTGGCCTGGTTGGTGGCTGCCAAGAAATGCCAACATACGATTCACTTAGTGGAACCACGGACAACGGGCTAAGATCCTGAGGCAGGGTGGGATGGGTGGTCACATGGGTAGGAAAACTCTCTGTGCACCCCCCTAGATACCCATTACCCCCTGAGCAAGCCACAATGGTGACAGAATAATTAGTGAAAGGAATCAGATGAGTAACGATGTGACTGAACACAGAGGAAGTAACGTTGGTGATTGTGATGTGAGGGTCAGGCATGCGGATCTCGTAGGTAAGGATGTCTCCATTCAGGATAAGTGGGGCTCTCCAAGTGACCTGAAATAAAACGTAAGCTTAGCACCAGTGTGACAACACAGGAACACAGCAACTGCAGTTCACAAGGCCTGGCATTTTGCTCTGCCTTGTTTTCAGTTAAGTCACTTTCTAAATACCCACTTTCGACTTCACCCTTTGCACTAGACAGTAATGAAGGGTTTCGGATCAATTAGCAGTACACCAGGAACTAGATGAAATGCTGTTTCCTGGGTTGGGCTTTTAGTCTGGAGACTTTCTAAGATTGTCAGACTAATACACACCTTAGTGATTCATCTCCACCATGGGTGCCCTGAAGGACACAGAGCACACACATGGAGAGAATTCACACATCCACACGCATCAATGGGGTGGCAGCAGGATTTGATAGTTTTCTTGTTTATAACTCAATTAAACGAAACGTCAGAACTCCTTGCTTTTCATTATTAGTGTGTACTTTAAATATGTCACTATCCTTGTTTTTTTTTTTTTGGATGGTGGTGGGAGGGTGCAGAAATCATTCTTTGCATTTTCTGAGGATGCCCTATTGCGTTCCTGACTCTCACTAGTACATAATGTAACAAGTAAAGCAATAACAACACATCCTGTTCTCAAAGACAAGAGACATGTGGAAAGCTTTAAAAAGGCAAGCAAAGAATGATCCTGTTTAAGTCATAGACATGAACATCAGAAGAAAGAAACACTGTTTTCTAATAATGTTTAACGTTGCTTTTCTTTTCTGGCTAAATATTGTAAGGGCATAGTGCTAACCCACTCATGCTCTTATGGGGGACAAAGGACCCTAGAAAAATGTGCATAAGTCATTAAAAGATTACTTATTTATATGTTATCATGGGTCATCTTTTTTGTGTTGCCTTGCAATGTTCCTTAAATTTTGGAGTGTATATCCCAGCTCCCCAATAGACTGTAAGCTTCTTGATAGCAGGGCCTAAATTGTACACCCATTTAGTGCCATACACCCAGAGATGGAGTTCCGGAAGTAATAGCAGTCATGGCTATCTCCATTATGTTTTTCCTTAGCATACAGCTATTTTGAAACTTTCAAAGAGTTTTCCACAAAGTGATATATTGATACCTACATTTTTAGTTCCATACAAATTCAAAGTCTGAAAGGCGTAATAGAAAAATGAGAATGGAAAAGGATGAACCAAAATTTTCTATCTTAAAGAGAAAAAATTTCCTCCAGAAGGAATCTGACCTGAGATATTTGTAGGGTATTCTTCCTAATTCTTGGTGACAAAATGGGCCTCTACCAGATGTCATTGGGCAGTTGCTTGATGATTACGGTCCTAACTTAAAATTAACAAGGACCTGACATCTACTCCAACTTTACTACATGGCTTGAAATCATTGCTGATTTTAAAAACTTTTTCTGGACTTCCCTAGTGGTGCAGTGGTTAGGAATCTACCTGCCATTGCAGGGGACACGTGTGGGTTCAAGCCCTGGTCTGGGAAGATCCCACATGCCGCAGAGCAACTAAGCCCGTGAACCAGGACTACTGAGCCTGCACTCCAGAGCCGCGAGCCACAACTACTGAGCCCGCGTGCCTAGAGCCCGTGCTCCGCAACGAGAAGCCACCACAGTGCAACAAAGAGTAGCCCCCGCTCACCGCAACTAGAGAAAGCCCGTGTGCAGCAACGAAGATCCAACACAGCCAAAAATAAATAAATAAAAATTAACAAACAAACAAACAAAAAACCAAAAACACTTCTCAGAGAGTTCCACACTGTGCTGGTGAAGAGAAATTTTAGATGAGTTCCTCATGAGCACAGAGGATTTGCCTGGATGGAGGAGAGATCAAAGAAGCCTAATGCAAGCAAAGTTTATAGAGCAGACATAGGATTCTATTTGTTTGGGGGGTGCAGTGCTCTTTGTGGACTTCAGAAATAAGTCAAGGTCCTATTTACAGGGCTTCCTGGTACTTGTCATGCAAATGGAAAATGGAAGGGTTATCACAGCTCAATTCTACCTGATTCACATGTGGAATACCACTTGCCTTTGGAACTAGAATATTCTGAGAGTTCAGGTCAAGGCTTGGCAGCCCTTGAAAGAATCCAAACTTTGGAGGTAGTCTGTGTTAGCAGTTGAGCTGAGAGTGAATTGATTTGGAACTCAGTTGTTGAGCCTAAGAAAAGCATTCATAAAATAAACCCTAAATAAGATATCAACCAGTGGAGATTAAGCGATGTGATGTAATGATTCTGGAGACAGTCATTTGAAGAGCTAAAAAATCCCTGTGTTCTCTAACTATAAACATTTGCATCCAGAAATTGGTTATTTTTCTCACTTAAAAAGTTACAGACTTAAGAAGATACATCTTTTTTTAAATTTTATAAATTTATTTATTTATTTTATTTTTGGCTGCGTTGGGTCTTCATTGTTGCACATGGGCTTTCTCTAGTTGCGGCGAGCGGGGGCTACTCTTCTTTGCGATGCACGGGCTTCTCACTGCTGTGGCTTCTCTTGTTGCGGAGCACGGGCTCTAGGCACGTGGGCTTCAGTAGTTGCAGCACACGGGCTCAGTAGTTGTGGCTCGCGGGCTCTAGAGAGCAGGCTCAGTAGTTGTGGCGCACGGGCTTAGTTGCTCCGCAGCACGTGGGATCTTCCCGGACCAGGGCTCGAACACGTGTCCCCTGCATTGGCAGGCAGATTCTTAACCACTGCACCACCAGGGAAGCCCAAGAAGATATATCTTTTTGACAGTACTGAGTTGGAAGACATGAATCTACTTCCACAGAAAATTTTTATAAGTAATTTTATAGAAAGGTGGAGAAGGCCATTGTCATTATAGTGAGTAGGCTATCAGAAATGGTATCTAATTTGATCATCCTCCTGAAAATATCCTGGAGCAATTACTAAAAATAAATGTGTCCAAGCTTTTTAAAGAGCCGGTTTGTTAAATATTGGATTCTATTCTTTCCAATGCTTAAGACTACATTTACTAGAGTGTGGCTAAAATATGTGAGATTAAAACTTTCATTCAGTTTAATTTTCCATGGCCTTTTATATATCTATTGTTCATAGAAAGGATTATAAAATATTGTTGCAGCCCAAAAAACTCAGACCCAAGAGCATGTTCCTGGCCTAATAAGCAAAAGGTATGTTTTCTAAAACAAGACTTTTACATTGAAATTTTCTAAACAGAATTGTAGTTTCTGGCTGGGAATAAAATGTTTATTTTGGAGTTGCTTTGCCAACAATGATGATTTCTTTTATTTGAGTGGTTCTTAATTGCTTAGATTTCCATTCTCTGTTTAGTTATTGTAAATTTGCAAAAAGTAGGACAGGTGGGTAGGTGTTTAAGGAGCTATTGACTTTTACCTACTTGTTCAGATCCCTGAAGAGTGGCCCTAAACAATCAAGGGACCTACGAGATCCTGGTTGTAAGCAAAAATTTATGGAATGTAGGTTAGATGATTGGCTTCAGGACTGAAAAAAGTAACACACATAAACATTGTAACTTACTTCTAATTTCTTTAACTCCATCAAACCATATTTAAGAACTTTATGAATAAGAGGATTTATGAAGATTGATATAATGGGTTGAAAATGGGCTAAGAATAAATATCCTTGATATTTGTTGTAGGTTATTCAACCAAAGCTGTGAGACTTGGAGCAAAACACTTAACATCTCTGGGCCTCAGTTTCCTTGTATCTAATGTTAAGAGACAATCCTTGCCCTCATATCTAGATAGAAGATTTTATAATTCTAAGACTACTTAATCAATACAAAATATGAATGACCACAGGGCATGAGAGTGTGGTAATATTTGATTCCATATGGTAATTCCTCGCAACAACTGACTCCCCGGAAAAGCTTCTCATACAGAACAAGGTGCACAATAAGTATTCGTTGAAATTAAATTAAATTTTTCCTTTAAGATATCTTCCTTTCCTTTTAAAGTTGTTAATATTAATTGTTTTACTTTGGATATTTGATTTGCATTTTGCATTCAGAGAAAAAAACCAAAGATATTGATACATACAGGAAAATAAATTATGGTCCTTCACCTCGACCTCCTTCGGTCCCTCCCCATTCCCACCCTTTAAAGGTGAAAAGGTGATAGCTTTGAATCTATTCTTCCATACTTTCTCACACAGCAAATATATCCACACATAGGTAAGTTTTCTCTCTCTCTTTTAATTTTTTTTCTGGAAAAATTTTATTTTATACCCATTATTAATCTGTAACTTGCTTTTCACACTCAACTAGAGATCAGGGACACACCCTATCATGTTTTGTGTTGCATAATATTCCTTTCATGGATGAAAACAGACTATTCAGTTATCCTACTGACTCGACTTTATTGTTAAAAACCATATTTGAAAATGTATGTATACATACGACTGTACTTTTTTTTTTTTTTAATTTTTTGGCTGCGCTGCACGGCATGTGGGATCTTAGCTCCCCGACCAGGGATCGAACCTACGTCCCCTGCGTTGGAAGTGTGGAGTCTTAACCCCTGGACTGCCAGGGAAGTCCCTGTACTTATTTATTATTGTATAGGTTAGCAAGAATTGCTATACCAAAATGTATGTTTAATTTTAATCATTATTGATGGATTACTTTCTGAAAAGTTTGAAGTAATTCACTTGATCACAAACAATGAAAGGAAATGTCCATGATTTGTGTCCCCACAAATTCTTGAAATTACTGCTCCTTTTAGAGATCAGATTTGTGGTTACCAGAGGCAGTGGTGGGTGAAGGTGGTCAAAGGTGAAAACTTCCAGTTACAAGATAAATAAGTTCTATGGTTGTGATGTACAACACGATTAGTACAATTAACACTGCTGACATTACATATGAAAATTGTTAAGAAAGTATTGGGTTGGCCAAAACGTTTGTCTGGAATTTTCCATAAGATGTTACAGAAAAACTCGAACAAACGTTTTGGCCAACCCAATAAATCCTAAGAGTGCTATCACAAGGAAAAAATTTTTCTTTTATTTTGTATCTATAGGAGATGATGGATGCTTAATAAACTTATTGTGGTCATCATTTCATGATGTACGCAAGTCAAATGATTATGCTGGACCCCTTAAACGTATACAGTACTTTGGGTCAACTCTATCTGAATAAAACTGGAAGAAAAAAAAAGAAATTACTAATCCTTTTGGTCTTGCCAGTATTACTTTATTATTTCTTTAATTAATTTGTAGTCCCTTGACTTTTTTAAAATATAAATATTTTCAAACATTATTAACTCTTTGTATATCCTCTATCACATTATTTACCCATATTTTATACTTTGTTTTCTATTGAGTTGTCTTTTTATCATGTTATTAGAAGTTCTTTGTTTATTATGGGGAAATAATTTATTTTTCTGTAATGTCACATAGATGTATTTTCCCAATCTATCTTTTGAAGTTTAACTTTTTTTTTGAGGAATCTTATATCTTGCAAAAACCAAATTGTTTTCTAGATAAATATAACTATTCTTTTAAGGCTGCAGGGTTTGCCTGTGAAATGGGGATAATAATAGCCTTTATCTGACGGGGTTGTAGTAAGGATTCAGTGAGAGCAATTCCTGGAACTTAATATGAACTCAGTGAATATTAGTTGTCATTATTATTTTATTTCCTTCCATATTCTGTAATATCCTATATGGGAAAAGAATCTGAAAAAGATTGTATATATGTATATGCATAACTGAATCACTTTGCTGTACACCTGAAACTAACACAACATTGTAAATCAACTATACTCCAATATAAAATAAAAATTAAATTAAAAAAAAGAATTTATAATTTTTTAATGGTTTGATTTAAGCAGATATCAAAGACCAGCCCATCTTCAAAAACAGGTGAGAATGATGATTAAGACTTAATTGTTTGTCATGGACATATATACACTACCAAATGTAAAATAGATAGCTAGTGGGAAGCAGCCGCATAGCACAGGGAGATCAGCTCGGTGCTTTGTGACCACCTAGAGGGGTGGGATAGGGAGGGTGGGAGGGAGGGAGATGCAAGAGGGAAGAGATATGGGAACATATGTATATGTATAACTGATTCACTTTGTTATAAAGCAGAAACTAACACACCATTGTAAAGCAATTATACTTCAATAAAGATGTTTAAAAAAAAAAAAAGACTTAATTCTTTTTACTTTGGTTTATTATCAACCTGTAAATGAGCAACGCTAAGAGTACACACCATAGCAAAGCTGTGCGTGGACCCCATCTGGGGGACAGGATTATTGTTCCTTGTGGCACACACACCAAGGCTGGTGGTTTTGGTGATCTGAGCCAAGAGAGGACTCTTCTACCTGAAAAGCTGAGAGCTGCAGGCCTGCTCTTTCATTCTGCTTTAGCCGTGAGAAGGTGGGCCTGCGAGTGGGGCCATCAGAGTTCAGAGGCTCATGTTATCACCAAAAAGCAATTTTTTTTTTTGCTGCATCACAGTTATACAACTTAGTTATTCTATGTTTTATTTTTATTAGTCCTCAGTCGTACTCAAGACTCCAGTGGAATAAATTTATAAATTGACTTTTTCCTAACCTGGTTTTATGTTGAATATTTGTTAGAAATGGCTACTGAATCTTACAAGTCTTTTTTCTGCATCTATTGATTAAAAAAAAAAAGGGCTTTCTCTTTTAATCAGTTGATTTAAGCAGTATGTTGATAGATTTCCTGATGTTGAACCAAACTTACATTTTTAGAATCAGACCAGATTTGTCCTGGTATACCATTCTTTTAATATACTCCTGAGTTCAATTTGCTAATATTTTATTTAGAAGCTTTGGCTCTATAGTCACAATATGAAATTAGTCTATAGTTTTACTGAACTATCTTTTTCAGGTTTTGGTTTTTTTTTTTTTTTTTTACCAACTTTATACAATGAAATGAATTTTCTTAAAGTGATTAAATATCACATCAAAGTGCATGGCTTTCACACAACCGCTTTGGCAATATATATTCTTTTCCTTGTAATCAAATAAGATATTAAGAATGTAATTTTGATATGCAACTTTCCCTTTTTCTTTTTTTTAAAATTTATTTTATTGAGGTATAGTTGATTTACAATATTAAACCAACTATAACTTCTGCTGTACAACAAAGTGATTCAGTTATACATATATATATGTGTTCTTTTTCATATTCTTTTCCATTATGGTTTATTACAGGATATTGAATATACTTCCCTGTGCTATACAGTAGGACCTTGTTGTTTATGCAACTTTCCCTTCCTAATGCTCATGTCTATGCCAAGTTATCTCTTTATACTTACTTAGATGCTACTTTGGGTTATTTTCTAGTTGGCCTAAGTATGTGAAGTTTCCTTGCTTCCCCTATAAGATGCAAGCTCTTACAGGTAGAGTGGTGGTGAAAAGACCACATGGTACAAAATGGGAAGAACTAGGGTGAAATACCAGTCTATTTCCTTTATTATCCCCCAGCCTATCAGCTGGTAGTGTTTATTCCTGATTTGTTTCTTCCCTCAAGTCTTTTACATTTCTGGGCATTTTATATATCTGTTTATGTTGTTTTGACTAAAATGTACACTTCATGAAGGTGGGGATTTTGATTTGGTCACTACTGTATCCTCAGTGTCTAAAAGAGGCACTCATAAAGATTTATAGGTGCTCAATAAAGGTTAGTAGAACTGAAATTATTATTATTGTGTCAATAATATTACTGACAATTTTCTTCATCCTAATATTTGCAATGACTCTATGAAATAAATGTTGAATACATTTCTTAACCAGTGCATTCATGACCACCCTTCTGCTGTTCCTCATATTTTATCCATTTGCAATTTTAACTTTTAAATCTTATATTTCATAAAGAGAAATCACTGTATTGCTGTCACATTGCCTCTGTTTACGAGATAAGCATATCACGAGGGCATTGACTTTGGCAGTCTGAAGATCTTTTTGAACCTAATGTGAGCCCAACATTCTGAAGCGTAAATATGTTGTTTTAATATTATTTAAACATATATAATCCAATACTAGATTCAGCTGAATATTCCTGATGACTCTCTTCATTGATAACTTCTGATTTTCTAGTTATAAAGTGAGAATTAATAAAAGGTTTGAATTTTAAAAAACTATCACTAATGTCCAATGTCTGTATATTCCAAGCACCTTCTTAGACACTTTTAGATTCCTGACCTGGTGAGTGCCTGTGAGATTCTGTTCCCAAGCCAAGCTAATCTAAACTTTACTTTAGCAGGTTGACAAGCCATGTACATTGTCTTATTCCTGGATGAGGTTACAAAATCCAAAGAGGAAGGAAAAAACAAAAGAATGAAAGAAAAAGTCAGGCAATTTATTTTGAATACTTTTGATCACTGTTTATAGATGCTGAATCACATAGAACTGGGCATTGAGCCATTATTTTTCTGAAAATATTTATCATTTTTAGATCTGCCTAGTTATTAAACTTTTGTTAGAAAGAATCCAGAAAAAAGTCCATTATCTAGCTTTGCCTTTGTGAAGGGACTGTGTTTATGTCACATCATATTGATTGGTACTGCTACTGAAGTTTTGCAAAATTCCCTTAGGATTGAAAAGAAAAGTCATTTCTGGAATGACGAATAACTCTAGGTTTGTTTGGGGTTTTCCTTTGGTTTGTTTTGCTTTTCCTCTGAATGAAGAATAATTCTTAAGATTGCCCAATTCATATAATAAACATCGTACATCATGTCCTTCAAATTAATTTCCTTTTAGTGTTTTATCAACAGAATTCTATGCATTTGTGGTATTTCTATCAAGAAGGCGTGTTGCTTTGACCAATCTCATGTTGAAACTAAGACAGACTTATAAAAATCGATTTTAGTTTGTAGGTTCAATTAAATTTCTTCAAGAATTTACACTATTTAGCATCACCCAGTGTTTGCTTTTGGTGGGAGCGAGAGAACACACAACAGAGATTCAAGCAATAATTTCAGCAGATGAACTTTGCTGTTATGCAAATGTCCTTTGTTTTGTGCTCTGGTGAGCAAGCTGCTGCAACAATGCTTTTGGCAGTGGTACAAGATTGAATCCATGGAAGCATGTGTGTATTTACACAAAAGAGGCTTCTAAGCTACAAAACTCCCTCCTGTTTGGTTACACTAATTTCCCTTGAATGAAGTTTGTATGCAAGCCAAAACAATGGTAGTTATCCTGTGCTCTAGGGTTCATTCCCAGTAGAGTGA